>NC_050479.2:37548411-37851773 GCF_012460135.2 Molothrus ater
AAAAATGACTGTACATCACATGCAAAACAAGCTCACAACCAAATATGTCATCCTTATTTTATTTTAAAAAACCTTGTTTTGCTAAATTTTTCATTCAACTAATGTAACATCCTTATTTTCAATAGGAAAGATAAAAATATGAGCTGTAGTGACTAATCATTTTCAGCAAATAAAGCTATTCTTTAAGTAAAAAGAGCCCTGTCCCCACTTTGAACAATAATGATGATTATTATTAAGTATTCTGTTTGTCTTCTTTAAATGTTCTTTAAAGTAGTTACTGACCCTTTATAATTTGATTTAATAGGAAGGTCTGTATAATAATACTGAGATTCTGCTCTTGTGCTTTTAGCTAGACTATTTGTTCTTCTTAGCACTTGAACAATTACTGAATAGGAGATTCTGTCATGCTCAATTGATATAGATTCCATTATTCCAGCAACTGAATTATCATCCAGCATCGTGTTGCTAAGCTTTATGATATGCCATTCTTTCATTAACATCAGCAGGCTTGCTTTATTTCCTAATATATAACTTTTTTCCAAACCCCCAAATGGAATTTCTATCTGGCTAAAATGATTTAATATGGATTCTATTAAGAACTGGAAAGAGTTTAAAGAACTCCCTCTCCTGGGATAATATACTGAGATGTTACTTGGAGATTTGAAAGGATTTACATTAAATTATTTTAGGATTTCTTACAAACAAAAAGTTTAAAAATCCATTTATTTTAATTCTTATGATCCTAATAGGCACCAAAACACATGGTATTACCTATTTTCTATTAACTAAAAAACAACTTCCCCCAAAAAAAACCCTATTAATTGTCTTTTGGACAAATGTCACATCATATCTGAAATGTAAAAAATATTTTTTTCTTGATGGTATGATTAGGAAAGATACTTCTACAATAAAAAAATCTTTAGAACAGAAAGAATCAGAAAAATTCAAATGTTTTCAGCCATTCAGCATTTTATTTAATAGATCTAGATAAATATTTAAGGGTATCCAAATGCTTGTTTCTCCTTTAGAGTTTTAGGTGTGTCATAAGTGGCATGTAACAGATTCATTTCCATGATGATCAGCTGGAATTTCCCTAAATGTGGCAAAAAATCCCCACCAAAAACATGTGGGGGTGGAGAGAGAGAAAGAGGAAAAAAAGAGAAAGATTACAGTGAGATATGCTTTATTTGACATATTCTCCCTATGGAACAATTAATTTGGGGAATTTAATGGAGTTTTTCACTAACTGATAGAGCTGTGTAATGTTTCTCCATTCTTCTATTAAAATATTCTAATTAAATCAGTCATCCTAGTCCCATCTGTTATATACTGCTCTCATGTGGGGTGGCTGCTGGATTCTCTCCAGGGCAGCCACTGTATTTAGCTCTCTTCATGGCTGGTTGGATGTCAGACACAGCAGAATCTTGTTCTCAGTCAGAAATTACTGCTAAAATATATTTTGCTGTTACATCACACATGAAAGAAACCCCAGGACAATATGCCCATTAGTAAAAATTGTAGGCTGACAAGAAAAACTGAATCATATCTCCCTGCTATTTTCTGTGGTGCCAGAATGCTTTTTAGTCCTTTTGAGACAAGGAAGGACAAATACATCTTGGAGGAAAAAAGGCTGTCTAATTAGCTATCAAAGTATACTTTGAGAATTTTTATCCTCCATGTCAAAGAAGACACTCCTTTATAATAATTGCTGTAGAAACTGTTTATCAAAGGAATGTTAACTGAGTAGATGACAGGTTATCTGTGGTGCTACAAGGGCAACTGAAATCAAACACACTCACAAATCTTCACAAGTGTATCTCAGAGCTTGGTGTCGCCAGACCAATTTCTTACAACACTTTGCACAAAATCCTGGTTCCACAGCATTTCTGCCTCTGATGATAATCCATATGCATCTGTCAACTAACTCCAACTAAATATGGTTCCTTCGCTCCCTAGAATAAATGAGCTTTATAATTTTCAAGGTCAAATTTGTTTAAATTAGTTCAGCTCTGATTACTTTGTCACAGGAAGGAGGTACCACCACTTTAGCTAACCATATAGTTGTGGTGAGAGACATATGTTCAAGTGGAAAGATTTATCATGTTTATACATTGGGTTGATAGTTTATAGTCTGTGCCTGTAAAATTTGCAATAAATATGTAGAGTCACCTTTAAAACCAGCCAACCATCAGCTGATTCACTTAAATGGTTATGTTTCTCAAGCTTTCATAAATTTTCTTTAAAACTTCCACACAACTTTCTGTATCTATTTGCATGAATAGAATATAAATACTTGTCAAAGGGCGAAACATAAAAACTCTGAATTCCTTCACAGGAGTCATGGGGTAAGAAAAGTATTTTGCAGATTTACACAGGTAATGTATACCCTACACAGTCTAGTGAAGCTTAATGGATAGCAAAAGAATTACAAACAGACTTCAGTAGAGACCATGGAGACTATTTGTGAAAAGTAATGACAAATGAAGCGTTCAGTGTTCAGCACACCCAAGAACTTGCAGATAATTCTTGAATAATAGTTCCTATAGAAATAATACAACTTTTCTCCTCTTTAAAGTGGTCCATTAAACTCCTAGAGAATTCTGTGCCAGCAGAAGTAGGATTTACCACTAAAAAATAGGGCATACTTAGTGTGCAGATGGTCCTCACATCTACATATACACTGTAAAGGAGTGAGAGATTTGATTTCCTGAACCAGCTTTATGTCATTCTCATTTTTAAGAACCGAAAGAGTGAGTAGTAACTTTCATTGAAAAAATGCAGTGGCTAATAAATTGAGCATTCCTTCCTTCAACTTAAAAAAACAACTTATCCAATCAGAATTTAACATACTGAAATTATCATTAAGTTATCAATTAAAATAATATGAAAGTGGAAGTATACAACTAAGATAGTTTTGAAATTATTGGGGAAAAAAACCACTTAAAATTTATATAAAATGTAGAAAGCAAGGAAAACAGATATACAGAAGTTTTCTTCTGAGTTAAAAGCTCATCTGACAAGCATATCTTTACACATAAATGTCTCTATATATTCACATTCTAAATTACATATGGAATATCTGCAGCCACACATGTGAAGCCTAGAAGTTTTATGAAATATAACATTAGGATTACCTACCTCCAGTACTTTCCTAATTCAAAAATATGTTTCTTAATCATATGTATCTCTTAAAGTGAGATTTATTTATACAAAACTTTTACTCTATCTTCATTAACAAATCTGTCCCAAAATATAAACTTATTAAAACTAGTCTCCTCCCATTATTCTATTTAAGATTTTAAAAATATAAATTTTAATTAAAATACAAGAATTTAAAAACCATATCATAACAAATCTTTATGGAAAGTAGTATAGATCAATTTTTAATATATCTTTTAATAACCAGGGATCATATTGGAAGGTGTCCCTGGCCATGGCAAGGGCTTTTGAACTAGAAGATTTTTAAGGGCCCTTTCAAACTAAACCAAATTCTATGTTTCTCTGAGTATTCTGCATTATTGAATTTGAATGTTGGCTTCATTCTTTCATCTTTATGAACTCCTGTGTTTACTGTTCTTTTGTCAACTATGAGTATTGTTATTACTGCATAAGTAATGGTTAATATGTAAGTCTATGGTGGTATTTTTATTTTGCCAAATTTTTGGTTTTGATTGTTTTTATAGGTTCAGTGGTTTCTGTTAGAGATCAAAAGTCTTTGCCTTTTGTCAGCCAGATGGTTCAGTTTCCATGTTGAGTGGGAGGGCCACCTTCCAAAGGCCAGCTGGATTAAAAAAGAACAAGAAGCAAAGAGTAGGAAACCACATTTTCAATACAAAGCCTTCAGAAATATCAAGGCAACTACAAAAAGCAGGAGGTGAGGCCGTAGAATAGAAAAGACAATCAAATATGTAATATGAGTTTTGATATTTAATATTTTTTTGTCAGACACAAGGTGAGTATGACTCTATCACATGCTCATGCCATCCTCCTAACAGACTGCAAAGACTGTTTCCCCCAGTAATCACTGAACAATGCAGAAAGATAAAGGTTATTTCATGATGCAAAATGGTTCCATTACTTAAGTGACTTTTCATAGTATAAAAATGGGTAATGGAAAATGTCTAATAAATCACTGATTCATTTTACTTCTATTGAAGAATTGATCAATAATTTAGACATTCCTACCATGTACACTTAATTTGAATGTGTTCATGAGTTATCACTGATAATTTATTCCTTGGAGAAATAGAGCTTATCTTCAGTTTATTTTACCTAACATTTAGCTTTATCTAATTATTATTCTTATTTTGAATAATTTGCTTTTACTTTCCTCTGCATCCATAACTTACTTTTCTATTTTCTTTTGGTATCAGAAGGCCATTTCCAACACGTTTTTTTTCCTAAGCTGTGTTTTAATTATGAAATATTCACCTTCTTTTTTTCCAGAATAAAATTTCTTGACTTCCAGAAAATCCTGATCAGGTCCAAAACTCCCCTGTTCAGACATTAGTGTTGATTTCTTCACTGCTCCATGTATAATCGTGTATTATTACAAGACTGCAATATGTCTGTACAAGACAACAAAATTGGAAAGCTGGATTTTCATGATACAGAAGCAAATCATTAATCCATAATTTACTTTGGTGGTAAACATGCATATAAGATATTTTGCTATTGCTTGTTTGTTTGTTTGTTTCAAATGTCATATAAAAAATGGGTACAGTTTATTTAAAAAGACATTTTAGATTTTCCCATCTATGGGGAGCAATTTCACTGTAGAAGGAAAAAATATTTTTCAAATATGAGCTAGTTTTCACTTCTAGTCCTAGAGGACTAGAGATAATGAACTTTAATGTTGTGACATTTTTATGTACTGAAAAAATATCTCTAATTTTAACAGATTTTTATAGTGCTCTTTGAGAGTCCTTTTCTATGAAGCTCAAAGCATTGCTATAAAGGGAAAGCATTTAGTATCGTACACAAAAGTAAAAAAAAATTCCAGATAAATCCCTGGGTATTCTAAAGTATTAGGTTTTATTTTTTCCTAGTCCTCATTTTATGAAATATTGCACGCTGTAGGAATGTGAGTATTGTGTCTTGTTTTCTTTAGCTCTTGCATAGAGATAGGTGTTGACTCTCCAGCTAAAATATGTCCTTTGAAAAGGGATTTTTCTCCTTCTCTTTCACAACATCCCCAAAATGGCTTTTCCAGAAAGCTTTTTTGAATCCAAACTAATCAGGTAAAGGAAGAGAACGAGGAGCAGTCCTCCAAGCCAAACCCTGTGGAGGTTTTTGGGCTCTTTTTGCTGGTGAAGGGAGCAGGCTTGATGATGAATACTGAACACAAGCCATGGTTTTGTAATAGGCAGTCAGAGAAAGCCAAACCAAAATGCTTCTAACCTACCTCTCATAAAGAAAGACCTCATTTACAGACACTGTCTCATGCTGGAGGCTTTGTGGGGCTTCCACTGCTCTTCACGGACAAGCAAATGAGTGCAAGCAATCAGGCTCTCAAGAGAAGAGGTAACTAAAATTTAGGTAGTCTTTATTGCGCACTTTTAGACCTCATCACGCTGTCCTACTCCACACATAGTAGCAATTTTAGAAAGAAACATTCTTTCTTTCAAAATGAATTTATGTAGAAAACAATTAAAATCACAATAAAATTGCTTACAAAAACCACAAAAATATTTCCATGACTAAAATACAAAATACTGCTGCTACTTTTGCCACTTTTAAGCAATTTCCACTGTTTTTCACATTCAGAGGGATGTTTTCCACATATTAATACCTCCTGGAACGCATATTTTTCTCAACAACTAAGATCTTTGGGGCAATTTAATTTTCATTGGCAAGAAGTTTTTCTGAGGGTGAAATGACACATATCTCCTTGTCTTTTCTCCTCTTGCCCATATAAGATGAGTCTAACCCTGGCTTTGGCTGAGCAGCAACTCTGAGCTAAAATCTAAAGGACAGGCAGCAAGTTAATGCAAGTAATGCCTGCTATTGACACACAGCATCTGCATAACACATGTGAACAATGGAGCAGTTCAAAAGCCTGGTGACAACTCATGCTGAGCTCATTATCTAGCACAAAATAGGCAGGCAAGGATACAGGACTTTAGTTTGCAGAGAGAGGGAAAGTGGGAAGCTTTTATTTATTTATTTATGAAAGAACAAGTAGAGCAGTAGGAACAGATAAGTCAATTAGTCGCAGGGATTAAAACGTTCTTCCAATTACATTTTAGGGGAATGAGAAGTCTTGTATCAAATGCAGAAACCAGCCCATATTTGCATAGCAGTCATTACATTAATTATATTGAATAAATTTTGATTATTTTAAACTAAATTAAATTTGTAAAAAATACCAATCTATAAGAATATATACTGCATATTACAAAAAATAAATAAGGTTATCTTTCCATGATTAGAAGTAATATCTACTGAGGATTTCTTGACTAGAAAACTGTCTTTTGTGCCCTGAAATATTTTGTTTGTTTGGGGTTTTTTTTGTCCAGACAGTGAATAAAATTTGCAGTGCAGCTCTTCAGAGCCTGTGAGAAAAAAGTGACAGAAAAATGGGTAAGAAGCAGAGCCAGAGGTGTTCCAGGAATGAAAAGGGAGAACATCATCCTAATCTTTCCTGAGGCTGGATCAATCATGTATTATGAACAGGAAAATTTATGCACACTCTCAGTATAAAGGGCTTACCTACTTGCGTCCTGCTTATTAGTATAATATTTTTCTAAAAAGTACAAAACCCAGATATCAGCTGGTAAAAAAAAAAAGGAAAAAAGTAAATTTACTTTTTTTTTCATTATTTCTAATATGTAAAACAAATTAGAAAGTAGTTCTAATTAGGGTCACAGACTTTGTAAAGAATTTGCTACACCCTTAAATGTACATTCTTATTTTTACTTACTCATATACTCTTCCTTCTGTCTTTATTCCCTTCCATCAGGAGCAATTTCCAAGTGAAATGTAAGGTAAGTAACACTTTGCCCTGATTTAGCAATAACAATTTAAGTAAATGCACTCTAAGTAAATGTTGAAATTATATGAAAAAAAATATAATAGAAATAAACTTAGGCACTCTGTGACTTTTTACAGAATTTTCATTTAGAATATATTTTCTGTAAAAAAAAAGCTTACAGTTAATTTGCAATACAGTCAGCTAACATACAATTAATACGTAGTAAAATCCACAATAGTAAAATCACCACTTCTAAGAGAAGTAATATTAGAATGCCAGGTATCACCAAAATGTCTGAGAAAACAGGTGTGAATCCTGAACCTTTCAAACTCAGCATCTAAACTGCTCAGTTTGAAAATGTACAGTTCAGTAGGCATTGGACTATGTTTTCAGACCACTTCTTTTAATAAATGAGAATGTTGCATTAAAATGTCATTTAGGGAGAACTGGAAAGCCTTTCAACATTCCTAAACTTTTTTAACAAGTCCCAGTCTAGAAATATCATGTTCTGTGTAAGTACCTCAGAAGGAAAGAAGGGGGCAGGGAGGAGGAATGACAGGAGCAAAGAAAGAATGAAAGATAGGAAGGCAATTCAGGCATAAAAATTTATTTCTGCAATCAACACTGGAAGTATGGAATTAAATTTCTGGTTATAGACTCATTTCATTCAGATGAAAGACAGAAATACTTCATAGTTTCATGCCATGCCAAAATGGGGTGCTGTCTAACTTTGAAAATCTTCCAACTTAATTGCTTGTATTTACAATAATGATTAATAATCTTTCCAAATCCCATTTTAGGCCTAAGTATAGGCAGCTAAATAGATGACTATTCATTCCCAAAATAATACTTTGACTGTTTAGACTGGAACACAGTCTAAAATAGATGCCACATTGGGAAGAAAAGGAGAGGAGAGGAGAGGAGAGGAGAGGAGAGGAGAGGAGAGGAGAGGAGAGGAGAGGAGAGGAGAGGAGAGGAGAGGAGAGGAGAGGAGAGGAGAGGAGAGGAGAGGAGAGGAGAGGAGAGGAGAGGAGAGGAGAGGAGAGGAGAGGAGAGGAAGGAGAGGAAAGGAAAGGAAAGGAAAGGAAAGGAAAGGAAAGGAAAGGAAAGGAAAGGAAAGGAAAGGAAAGGAAAGGAAAGGAAAGGAAAGGAAAGGAAAGGAAAGGAAAGGAAAGGAAAGGAAAGGAAAGGAAAGGAAAGGAAAGGAAAGGAAAGGAAAGGAAAGGAAAGGAAAGGAAAGGAAAGGAAAGGAAAGGAAAGGAAAGGAAAGGAAAGGAAAGGAAAGGAAAGGAAAGGAAAGGAAAGGAAAGGAAAGGAAAGGAAAGGAAAGGAAAGGAAAGGAAAGGAAAGGAAAGGAAAGGAAAGGAAAGGAAAGGAAAGGAAAGGAAAGGAAAGGAAAGGAAAGGAAAGGAAAGGAAAGGAAAGGAAAGGAAAGGAAAGGAAAGGAAAGGAAAGGAAAGGAAAGGAAAGGAAAGGAAAGGAAAGGAAAGGAAAGGAAAGGAAAGGAAAGGAAAGGAAAGGAAAGGAAAGGAAAGGAAAGGAAAGGAAAGGAAAGGAAAGGAAAGGAAAGGAAAGGAAAGGAAAGGAAAGGAAAGGAAAGGAAAGGAAAGGAAAGGAAAGGAAAGGAAAGGAAAGGAAAGGAAAGGAAAGGAAAGGAAAGGAAAGGAGAGGAGAGGAAAGGAAAGGAGAGGAAAGGAAAGGAGAGGAAAGGAGAGGAAAGGAGAGGAAAGGAGAGGAAAGGAGAGGAAAGGAGAGGAAAGGAGAGGAAAGGAGAGGAAAGGAGAGGAAAGGAGAGGAAAGGAGAGGAAAGGAGAGGAAAGGAGAGGAAAGGAGAGGAAAGGAGAGGAAAGGAGAGGAAAGGAGAGGAAAGGAGAGGAAAGGAGAGGAAAGGAGAGGAAAGGAGAGGAAAGGAAAGGAAAGGAAAGGAGAGGAAAGGAAAGGAAAGGAAAGGAAAGGAAAGGAAAGGAAAGGAAAGGAAAGGAAAGGAAAGGAAAGGAAAGGAAAGGAAAGGAAAGGAAAGGAAAGGAAAGGAAAGGAAAGGAAAGGAAAGGAAAGGAAAGGAAAGGAAAGGAAAGGAAAGGAAAGGAAAGGAAAGGAAAGGAAAGGAAAGGAAAGGAAAGGAAAGGAAAGGAAAGGAAAGGAAAGGAAAGGAAAGGAAAGGAAAGGAAAGGAAAGGAAAGGAAAGGAAAGGAAAGGAAAGGAAAGGAAAGGAAAGGAAAGGAAAGGAAAGGAAAGGAAAGGAAAGGAAAGGAAAGGGAAAGGAAAGGGAAAGGAAAGGAAAGGAAAGGAAATCTGTTCTAATTTGAAATGAGTTCGTGTATGAAGAAGAGTTTTCTACTTTTTTTCCAAGATGCAGTTGTCTGCTAACTGCCACTTTTTTAACCTAAAGAAAATTAAAAGACTGTAGGACTTCTAAAACATCTGTCCATGAAAATTGAGATTCAGAAACCAAATCACATAATCCAAGCAGAATTTCAAAGAAAGTGGAATGTGAAAAGAACAGAAAATATTGAATTAGTAATATGGATCACTAGGAGACCCCCCCCCATCTTAAATATGATGTTAATATAAGAAGTAACAAGACATCTATTCTATTGTGTGCACCTTTCACATGCAAAAACGCTGACACTAGAAAAATATTTGTAACATCTTTCCAATATGGACAAATAAAAAAGTGTCTAAGAAATAGACCAAACAAAAACTGCAGTCAATTTTTCTCTTTATGGGAAAATGCTGGCTATGCATGTTGTAGAAATGCCATGCAAATATTTCAAAATTCTAAATATCATTAAGGGCTGCTGATTCCCAGAGACCATGGGCATGTAATACATTAAAAAGTAAACACTTTCTGGGCATAAGAATAAAAAGTATAGTTTAAAAAGAAACAAACAAACAAAACCCAACAGTGAGATAAAGTAGTTCTGTTGTCCACATCTCCTTCATGGTTTCTTTGCCCCTATCTTTCATTGAATCTTCTGGGAGTTGATGCAGGATTTCAAGAAGGGTTTTAAGATTAAATTTCTTTCTGTGTTAATCTTTTAAGCTTTTCCCTTTGGAATCCTAACTTCAATGACAGACTGTTCATTCACAGTATCCAAACTCTATTTGTTTTAGTAATGAGGCAGCAGTGTTCTCCATTCTCAGCTGTCTAAAGATTGGTTTTATTTTCAGAGAGGCAGATCCATCTCCTAGAGGAACACCAAAGTACTATTTAGGTGAGAGACAGAAAGAGAGAGAGGGATAGAGAGAGAGAGAAAGAGAGAGAGAAATGACCCTTTACAGCTCCATGACTGTGAACAAGCTATGCAGAATATTTTCACTGTGCTTAACAATCAACAGTAGACCACTGAGTAAAATAGTAAATACAGCACAACTGGAACTATCTTGTGATTTCTTTATACAGTATCTAAATTACAAATATTATGATGAATACAGCATGATCTTTCAAATAATAACTTCCATTTACAGTTTTGCAGCTTTCTGTGGAAGAAGTACTAGTCTTCAAATATTACTTTATATGCTTTTTACTTCTTAGCATCAACAGTAATTTTCTTTCTTCAAATTATCTTAAAAATTAAGTGAAGTTTAGCACTGTACTATTTCAATACAAATTCTCTATCTGTGAATTCAATCCTGTTGTGAACTCTGCAGGGATTGTAGAGACTGTCCATACATTTTATAGGAAGAAGTTTCTGGATGATAGTGAGCCCAAAATATATGGAGAACTAATATGAAATAAGATATTTCATTAGGTTCCACATAGTAGCAGTGAATTTACTGTTATTATTTATCTTTTCTTTTGTTTTTGTTTTTGTTTTTGTTTGTTTGTTTTCTGTGGTTTCACCCCAGCCAGCAATCAAGCTCCACACAGCTGCTCACTCATTCCCCCACCAGCATGATCGGGGACAGTTTTGAAAGCGTAAAAGCTAGAAAACTCCAGGGTTGAGATAAGGACATTTTAACAGGAAAACAAAAGCCCCACACAAGCAAAGAAAAACTGGGAGTGAATTCACTGCTTCCCATGGGCAGGCAAGAGTTCAGCCATCTCCAGGAGAGCAGGGTCCCATCACCTGTAATGGTGACTTGGGAAGACAAGCACCATCACTCCAAATGCCCTTCCTTCCTCCTTCTTGCTCCCACTTTATACACTGAGCACGGTCTGGAATATCCCTTTGGTCAGTGGGGTCTCCTGTCCTGGCTGTGTCTCCTCCCACCCTCCCCTGCACCCCCAACTTCCTCGCCAGCACAGCAGTACAAGAAGTAGAAAAGGCCTTGTCTGTTTAAACCCTGCTCAGCAATAACAAAAACATCTCTAATTATCAACCCTGTGCTCAGCACAAATCCAAAACACACAATCCCACACCAGTCACTGTGAAGAAACTTACTCTACCCCAGCCAAAATCAGCATAGTTTGTTACTTCTTTTAAATAAAAATTCTGCTATCGAGATATCCATTCTATCAGTTTAAAAAATAGCTATGATGTAAACAATTAAAATGAAATTCTACAGATGACGAAAAATTCTCTTTTATTTGTAATTTGTCTAAAATAATTTTTACTTTATTCTTCATCGTGGCATATCCAGAGACTGACCCCTCCCAAAAAAATAATTCTTTTTCTTCTCCTTGACTTCTCTCCCTTTCCTGAATGACAAGTAAAATGTCTGCTTTCTATTTTTGCAAGGTAGTATCATAAATTCTTAAGTTGCAAAACTTTATTTTCTGGGGGCAATTTTCTTTAATTCATAAATGTTTTTTACTCTGTATCCCTACAGGATACAGGATTTGTACAGGATTTTTAAAAAGTCATAAAAGTTCCATCTGCTAAATGTTATACACATTAAAACAATGAATAAATATATATTTACAACTGTACATTCTAATTCTAGTCTGCAGTACCTCTTTTTCAATGTGTCAGACTTTCTTCCTGACTCACAAAGTTTTCCATTTCTTGTTTTCACCTCTTTATCAAGGCAAGCAAGAGATCAAAGACAACACATCCAGTTTTTATGACAAGACTTTTAAAATTTAATTCCTATTAAAAATATAATACTCTTTCCCTAATCTGTTAATAGTGTGTGTGGAAATTGGAAGATATAATCTTCTGGAAAAAAAAAAAGAAAATAATACTTTTTCTTCTTTGCCATCTGAGATTAATTCCACTGAACTAATGAGACTTTCCAAAGGATCCCTATTAAGTAAAGCTGATTTTAGGAGAACTGTTTATGAATATTTAGGAACCAAAATCATCACATAAAACCTTGGAAAGTGACTCTACACAAATATTGTCTGACAGTGACCTAATTAGAGTCATTTGCATACTAATGAGACTTTGAAAGAGATAAGCAATAGCATGCTTGTAATAGATAATTAATTTGTGTTTCAAAATAAGCTATGGTTATTTAACCACAATTCATATGACACATTGAATTAGAGGAGTTGAGCAAGTTATTTTATAACAATAAACAACTGTTACAGCTTTTCAGTTTTATTTAAACTCTCATTCAAGAAATTTCCTTCATGGCAAAAAGGTAATGCTGTTCATTAAGTTTTGGATTTTGAAATATGTTTTGGAAAAAAAAAAGAGCTAGGGGATGAAATACTTCTGCATATCATAAAAGCAGCACAACCTGTGCCCTATGTGGCCCCTCATTTAGTATGTATATCAACACATCAGCAACTGCAGCTGGTGTATGGCTTCTTTTCCCTCCTAATCATTTTTCTCTAGTCACATATTGTTTTATTTGTGCAGGACATGACTATATGTCATAACATGCCTTACAATTCTGAAGTTTCATTGTAAGAGGAAATGAGTGGTTTAAGGCTGCATTATTAAAGCTTAGAAAAGACATTGAGTTGTGGCTCTTGACATATATTTACCAATGTGCTACCATTTTAAAAACACTGAATTTCACATCTTTTTCTGTAAGAATTTTGGTGAAGCCATAAGCCTCAGTTTTAGTTTATCTAAACTATATATAGTTGAAAATTAAAGTGTGTAACTGCTCCTTCAGATTAGAAAATGACATTTCTCAGAGGTTTGACACATAAGGAAGAGCAGAGACTTTTGAGAAAGTTATTAATATCTAATCAATATATTTGTCTGAAAATGCATTTTACTGATATGTAAACCACATATTTAAGTCTTAGGTCAATCTTACTTCATTAAGGCGCAGAAAGGTGACCCTGTCTGTTTACAGCTCCTCTTTAAAGTCACTCTTCCTTTTGGGGCAGAATAAGACTAAGTGACTAATGTTGCAGATTTATATAAAAAATTACTGAATAGCTACATAGAAACATGGGAGATGAGAGTCTGTAATGACACAGAGTCCCCAGGCAGTGCAAAGGAGAGCTGCTTTATTGCAGAAACCCGGCCTTTTCAAGCAGTTAGCTGGTTTACTTTAAATAATTTTAAATCATAACAAACATAATTCAACAAACCACCGTGCATCACGATGTGAACACATGATGGTTATATAACTTGTTTTCCTACCCCTAATTCAGCTGAGTCACTTTCCTATAGTCCCTCTCTACTTAGCCGAAGTAACAGGCCTAAGCCATGATTTTACAAGTCCTCTCTTTTATAAAGCCTTACTTATCGGTAACAGAAATGCAAAACCATAAGTTAAAGATGTAAAAGTAATTCAGTCTGTCATTGGAGCCATAGAATAACAATTAGAAATATAACTTTGTTGATTGGGCTGAGTCCCTGTAGACATCACTGACAAGCGGTGTCCCCTGGGGGTCTGTATTGAGACCAGTATTATTTCATATCTTCTTAATGACATAGATGAAGGGATCAAGTGCACTGTCAAGATATTTGCAGATAGCACCAAGCTGAGTAGTGCTGTTGACACATCTGAAGGAGGGGATGCAATCCAGAGAGACCTGGACAAGCTCAAGAATTGGGCTACACTGTAAAGGTTTCATAAAAATGATGCAAGTTTAAAATTATACTGACATTGAAAAAGTCTGTGTGTTTAGTACAAACAGAGCCATCTTTACACCCAAAGACAACATATGCGGTTAATTGTACTTGTATTTCCTCTTCTAAAATTAAAAACTGCATAGCATTTTTCTTCATTCTTACCCAATTATGGAAATTTTCCCATTTCCTTTTGTAAAATTAATCCAACACTTAACTTTAAGTATGTATTCATAGGCTAAGTTTGGACCTAGTCTTTTAGTGAAGAGAATTTCTCTGATAAAATCTGGAAATTGGTAAGAGTAAAATTTAGCTGTAATAGTTACCTTTTTAAATGTCTAGTTTGCAAAAAACAAACAAACAAACACGAAACCACTCCAGTCCCCAGCAATGAGATTTATATTTAAAAAAACCCTAAACAACAAAATCCTGGGATACAGGGCAAAAACTTCTTTTGAAGATATTCTATTAAAACCTTGAGACCTTGGTGAGGTACAAGGCCCTAGTGTTTGAAAGAACTTACTAATGGATGAGTATTTATTCTGTGTGTATAAACTCCCCTGTAAACAAAAGGAAAGTAAAGCTTAGTATAAAGTTCTACTATTTTCAAGGAACATGGGGAAATATATTTGCCTCATATATGCCCAGAAGTATGAATAGGTCAGAAGGAAACTGCCTCAAGCAAAGATGGAGTGTATCAATGTCTCTCACATTTTCATCTTTCATGAAGCAAATCACAAAGCAGAGAGATCCAGCTAATTCACTGCAACTTAGTACAAAACTACAAAAGCTTTACAATGTCTTCCTCTTCAAAACCATCAATCTCCATTTCATGTAAAACTGAGATTTGTCTTTGGTTTATTTTCATAAAGTCAAGTCACTCCACAGTAAAACATTGCTGTTAACAATTACAATGCACTTCGTAATGCTAAAAATATGCACTAAAGATATAATTGTGGGTGAGCAGTTCATATAATAAAAGGACTCTACAGAAAGATTTTTCAGACATTTTATTTATCTTCATGGTAACTGAAAGGTCACCAACCAAGAATGACATTAACATGTATTTACAGCAACGAACTGTCTACCTTTGTAGACACAAAAGTATCTAGATGATTAATAACTCATTTGAATGGGTCCACAGAAAGCAGAAGGGAGGCTGGCTAAAGAGCAGTAATATCTAATAACAATTTTTTTTTTTCATAGGTTTTCCATATGTAGGCCATTAGTTGGAGACTAATTTTGAAAAGAGTAACCAGGAGTTCTCATGTATAGGAAAAATCATTCACTTGAGTAGATATCTAAAGGTAGAGACAAAAAGTTTGCATAGAGAATTTAGGATCCTTGTGGGATTTAGATACTTCTGGGGTTTTATCTGACACAGGAGCCATACTTTTTAAAATTATGGTATTGTCATGAGAGATAATTTAGTTTGTCAAAAATTCAATCAGAAAAATGAAGGATGGAGAAATCAAACTCAATACTAATAAATTAAAAGTTGTTGAAATAATTATATCCATAAAAAACTAAAGTGATCTTATTTGTTGAATCAGAATAAAAATAAAAGCATACTATTTTAAATTATAAAGTTTTCTGTTTTTTCAGTGTTTGTTAGCATTGTTTTTCTTGGAGAAATTTCTAAATCAATACAGTAATGCTGGCTTTTCTGCAAGCTTGGTAAAACGCTAAATTCTGGAATCAATTTATGAAATTTTCTTGCTGCAAGCTACAGGAATCAGCCTTCATACATAAAGCTGGGGAGTACTTAGAAAAGAAACAGATAAAAGAGGTATAAGAAACATTGTAAGAATAGTTCCTTCTCTGATAGCTCTCCTGAGAAGTCCCATTAATGGATATCATGGTACAGTTTCTGTCAAGCAATGGTAAAGATAAACATCAAATTTTGAAATGAAGATCATTAACTTCTTGATTTTTGCATTAGAAAAGCATTGTATGAAGCAGCAATTTTAGTATGACTCATCATACAACTAGACAAGGTAAAATGTAGTTATTGGATGCCACTTAGTCTAATCTGATCTGACTGAAAAACACATATTGTGGTTCAGAATTATATCTTGAGGTAAGTCTTGTAGAAAGCTAAGCCCTGAAGCTTCTCTATGGATAAAATCCCTACATAGCCTTGTGAGGTTGTACATCAAATCCCATGTTTGGTTTTGGGCCCCTCACAGATAGAGACATAAAGGTGCTGAAATGAGTTCAGAGTAGGACAATGAAGCTGGGGAAAGATGTGAAACACATCTGGGGGAGCAGCTGAGGGAGCTGGGTGTGCTCTGCCTGGAGAAAAAGAGGCTCAGGGGTGACCTTGTCACTCTCAACAACCACAAAGTGGGGAGGGAGGATGCAGCCTCCTCTTCTCCCAAGTAACAAGCTACAGAAGAAGAGGAAATTATCACAAGCTGAACTAGGAGAGTTTTACATTCAATATTAGGAAATATTTTCGCACTGAAACAGTCACTGGACATTGGAACAGATTGCCCAGGGAACTGGTTGGGTCACCATCCCTGGAAATGTTCATACAACCTATGGATGTGGCTCTTGGGGATCTGGTTTAGTGGCAAATGGGGCAGTGCAAGGTCTCCAGTTGTGAACTTGATGACCTCAGAAGTCTTTTCCAACCTTAACAACCCTATGATTCTACTGCTGTAAGTAAATATGACATTGATCCTTGGTGAATCATAAGATGATCTCCATATCCTGAAGTCTTCAGTGTTGTTTTGGTGTTTGATAGAGATTGTAAGGCCATTACATTAAGCAGACCAATCTCATGTATGTCGTAGGTTACTTCATTGACTCACATTAAAACTTTTTTTTTAAGCAGGAACATGTTTCAAAATAAATTTTTGCTCTCATTATGTTATAATGCATGTTCTGGCAGATTAAAATATATATTGGCTTGGTAACAAAATGTAGAGCCTGAGGTTTGGGACTAAATTTAAGAGATGTACGAAGCATGTGAGTGAGGACTCGAGCCTCAGTTTACTCTGTAGAAAAAAATAAGCCAAAATAAAAAGAAAAAGCAGATTAGATATGAGAAAACAAGTCCTTGGTTCCTTTGTCTGTAAGATTTATGAGGTTAGTTAGGCCTGGCAAAATGGTTTGGATAGAAATAGCAGACAAGATTTCTGCAAATATTGAGGAATATTTTGTGGCAAGACAGATTATCTACCTAATTGCAGGGCTAATTGAACTCTAACTGATGACTCACTGTTCTCCTCTTCTGTACACTTGAGGCTGATAACTTAACCCTCACATTACTCCGTGAAGTACAGGAGAGTGGAGATTTGCTCAAGAAACTAAAATAATTACGGTGATTTGAGCAAGACTGCATCAGCTAAGAACAATTTGATAGAACTGGTTTCATGTCTATTCTACTAGGCATGTAGACACTATTCCTCTACTAACGTAAGAGTTAAGTAATTGTGCATAGTACTCTTCCTAGACTCTGTCAGAGCGTTCAGTAACTTGCTCAAATCTATCAGTAGTCAGTTAGCAGAAGACATTAGTATATAATGTCTCTATGACATTTTTCTTAATATCTGAAAGTAATTCGTATTGCTATTTTTATTATTATTGCATTATCAAAAAACCACTCACAACAAAAACAAAAAGACCCTTTCTTCCTAAAACTCCTGGCTTGTGACTCACCTTTCAGTTCAAGTATTCAAGTTTTCTTGAAATTTCATTTCAATAATTCAAATTCAAATTTCAAATATTCAAATTGTGGAAGGTTTGTTCAGAAGTACAAGCCAAAAAGTATTTTCCTGTTCTTGGGCTACATGTTACAAGCAAGTTTTCAGAGAGAATACTGAAAATTATAAAAAATGTTAATTAGACTAAAAAGAAGAGCTAATGCAGAAAATTCTCAACTTGATTTAGAAAGAAAGATTCTAAGTGTTGGGTGAACAAAATTTTTTTACAAAGTTCCTATGTTAGGTGATCTACGAAACTCTAGTGCAGTTTCTTCAACCTCTTCTGTGTCATATCCCAGACATTTAGGCTGATTGCTGAAAAAGCAATAAGTGATTTTGTACATTTAATAGACTCCTAGAAGGCTGTCTTCAGAGGAAAGCCAGAGATTCTTCCGATTTTCCTATTACATTTCTTTTCTTTATTATCCCCAGACACCTGGATGATCAGTCAGGTCTGATATGACAGCAGGCACAGTAGGAAGTTATTGAAGAAGCAGATGCCTAAAACCACCAAGACAACAATGGTCCTTTTACACCCAGATTTGTATCAGATGTGAGTAAAGTTCTGTACCATCAAAGAAGAGACTTTGAATAATTGATATATTTGGGTGCATGCTAACATACAGCAGTTTCTCTCTATCCACAGTCCAAAAGAATTCAAAATAATCTTTTTCCCAGGCCACTTTCTCTACAGCACTCACCTTTCAACTTCCTGGCAGCAAAATTAAACTTTGTATTCTTACAGGTTCTGAGCTTGCTGCACCAGCTGAGTTCAGCTTAAACTTAAAACTTAGTTTTGCTTGCCTGCTAACAACAAAATTTACAAGTAATGAGTCTAGTAGTGACAGAACAGAAATCCCTTCTAAAGCTAATTCAAAAGATCATCAAATTTGATATTTTCAGGACAGAAATTAGGATCAATTAAATAAGCTTATTGTCTCTTTTACAGGAAACTTTGATGTTATTCTCATTTCAGATGGTTTTCCTTGTTTTTCTGCTCTAAAATTCTACTAGTTCTGAGGTAATTACATTTCTTTTTTTTTTCCATGGAAATTTTTATTTTCCACTTGCTTTCCTGAAATTTGTTTCCTCTGCATGGTTAAACACTGGCCTAAGTCTCTGTTACACGGTTTATAGGACTTCACTGTAAACATCTGGAGTCATAGTTTTTCCTCTGTGATCTCCTTTCCTCTTTGATTCTTAGTGCAATTGTCTAGGATTTCAGTTCTGGTTTTCCTTCAATTTCTACTGCTAATGAAATGCTTGCAAACTAACAAAGGGAGCAACAAACAAAAGTGAAGAAAAGGTGGTCAGCAGTAGTCATTGTGCTTCCTCAGTTTCCCCATATGTCTCCATGTAAATTATTTTGGAATCTTCTGATGGAAAAAAAATTATGGCTTAGCATATTCTGGGCTTTTGTTGTTTATTTTTCTCCTCCCTCACCCACCCTTTCAAAAGGACTCAATAAGCTGTTTCCTACTAGCATGTCCACAATTTGTCTCTCAATATACCTCCATATTGTCTCTTGATAAATCCAAATGGGAGTGTCTGGTATTGAGGTGGAGAATTAGAGGGAATCAGTAAAGAAAATTGGTGGCGGATTCCAGTGAAATGAGAAACTACTTGAGGTCACTATATCTACACTTATTTATTTGCCCCATCAAAACATTATTCTTTTAATAACATGCCTCATCTAACCTGGAACTTATAATATTAACTATAATAATGATAATATTATAGTGAAAATGCTTCTCCATATGACAGCATAAATATAAAACTCTAATGCTCTGTAACTAGAAGAAAAGATTAATAAACATTATAAGAGAGCTAATGCATACAGCATGATATTATTTTATTACTTTTTTTTTTTAGTATTATGTCCAAGTAAAATGCATAAACTACTTCAGGTGCATCTTCTATTTCTAAAGTGCTATACATAACCACAAGAGTAGACAAATAACAACAACAAAAAAAAAACAACCAAAACCAAAAACTAACAGAAAACCAGCCCACATCCATTAATTAGTTTCTTCAGCTTTCATACATTTATCAAAGCAGCACATAAACTTGCCTAAATCTGTGTCGGAATCAAAACTTCAGACTCTACTGAACTGCAAACTCTCAGGTGATGAATCCTGATTCCTGACCTAAATCAGACCTCAGACTTTCCAGTTGAGCTACCACTAGGTTTTATTAGTTCACATTTCACTTTTCATCCTGAGTGCAGAAATAAGAGAGAAAAGTGATTCTGCTAACTAGATTCCCACACACCACGAGTTCTGTTGTAGAAGATTCCTCATTTTTCAGCCTTAAGTTAAAAATCAATGTGTGTAACCTCCCTGACAGGTGAGAAAATACTGCCCCAATATTGAGGAATATTGTAAGGAGCTACTCTTTTCAGAGCATAACTGAACTCTGTGAGGGACTGCATTAAACGTCACCTTGGCAATGTGCAATAGAAGCTGGAGCACATCACAAAAATGGCATTCTCTTAAAAAGAAAGGTCATCTGTTCTATTGACTCCAGGTAAAAATAGCAGAGTCTGCCAGCACTGCTCTTGTGCAGCTTTTTCACGTCCTCATAGCCCAGAGAAGCCAACTGCAGAATTCAAAATTGAAATTCTGAATTAATCCCATTTCCCAAACAGACGTGCTGTTACTTTAAAATCTGTGGTTCTCCCCATTAACATTTCTCTTGTATAACACATGGCAGTGGATTTTCTGGGCCACTGAACAAGTGTGTGATGTGACAACTGAGAGAAGAGCAAAGGTTGAGAACATGGGTGGCTCAGTTATCATAAATGTAAGTAAGCAGTACATGCAAAGGCAACAAAAATCCTTTTCACAGCATAAAACAGCACTTGAAGGGAAATGTAAACACATGGCACTTTATACCTTGTGCATTAGACAAAACAAAAATACCACAAAATTCTGCTAAGAGACTCAGAAAAGGGACATAATTAACCACCATTATATTCACTTAGGCTTCGTGAGCTGCAGACATTGACCTCTTTCGTGACACGATTCTACATACTACAGGTACATACTAATCTTTTACAGGGAACCGCAATTAAATTAAGAATAGATCTCTTTACCACTCGAATAGTCACACTGCCTCTTTTTAGTTCCCTTAACTGTTGTGATTCTCTTTTCTGACTTTTCAGTTTATAATTTACACCGTGTCGGGTTTCTAGTGGCAATTTCATTGTAATACATAAAAGGGTGTAAACAGATTTTTAACAAGGTGTGAGCCTAACAGTCAATTCTGGCATGAATCAATTGGGCTGATGTCAGTAGAATCAGAATTAGAGTGGTATTACTGAAAGAAAAATTTCATCCAAATAAATTTTTAGACGCATTGCCAATAACCATAAAAGAGAATCATAGAATCATTAAAGTTGGAAAAGACCTCAAGATCATCAAGTTGAACCTTTGAACAACAGCTTAAACTGAGCCATACAGTAAGTGCCACAGCCAGTTGTTTCTTAAACATTTCCAGGGATGGTGAGTCCATGAATCCACCATTTTTCTGGGCAGTCTATTCCTATGTCCAACCTGAACCTTCCCTGAAACAGCCTGAACCCGTGTCCTCCTGTCCTTGCCTGGGAGAAGAAGCCAAATCTTTGTTTAAGTCTACTATCTTTAAATGACAATTTTACTATTAATTTGATCCAGAATTATTTTTTGCATAATATATGAAAGTCTTAGAACCACTGCTTTTTAACTCTTTTATAAACCGAAAATAACAAATTGAGCTCTTCATTTATGTCTTAGCAGCATTGGTTTTCCAGCACATAGGATGAATATGTGTAATTTGAAACCCTTTCAAGTAAGCTGACTATACTGGAATACAGCTTCAGCTGGTACCTATGAAACTACAGGCCACTATAGCTATACCGCATTGTGTATTTTTAATGGCTAGAAACCATTTAAAACTTGCATTATGACCTCTCTGTTACACAACAAAATTTAGTTTCATATATACTGAATTTGTGTGAGTGCATGTTTAACCTGAATGAGTGTTTTTCTAAGGTAATTTTGAAAAATCAGCTGGGATTCTATTGGTGCCATTTCATGTGGAAGTCATCTTGCACAGTGAACTGTTCTTAAGTGTTTTCAGAGAATGCAGTCATTAAGCATTAGAGTTAGAATACAAGGCATCTTATGCAGCTACATGAATGTAGATTTACATTAGTCAATTACACAAAGCCACCTGGCATAATCTTTTCCAAAACAAGAATCAGAAGACAGATCAGCCTTTAAAAGACACTAATTGGCACAGGATGATTTTGCAGCCTAGCTAATAATCCAAGATATGTAATCATACACCCATAGAGAAAGGTTGAGAGACCTGTGTTTGACCTGACATTGGTATATTAGATTATAAATGGATCTCACGCAACTTCCCTGCACTGAAAAAAAAATTACAATATGCAAAATTGAATTTTTGATATTTTCTTGCTTCTTAAATTTCTTTGACATTTAAGTCAAATTCTGGCCCAAAAAATGATGTGTAGAAGTGTAGAAGTGGAGATAGTAGTGTCCACTCCTACGTACCCCATTTTGTCATAGATTCAATTTTGATTTTATTAACCATGGTTTAGAGTAATCTAATCTGAATGATGTTGCAGGTAACAGTAAGAAAAACATACATAAACAGACATCACTTAATGTATTTACTGCAATTGCTATTCTAAAAAAAAACCCCTATTTACTTACCTGTTGTTTCTTGTATGTATCACTTGAACAGATATAGAACTTCCTTTCCTTTCCTTTTCTTTCCTTTCCTTTCCTTTCCTTTCCTTTCCTTTCCTTTCCTTTCCTTTCCTTTCCTTTCCTTTCCTTTCCTTTCCTTTCCTTTCCTTTCCTTTCCCTTTCCCTTTCCCTTTCCCTTTCTCGGAAAATCATGTTACTGTGATTCATCTTTCATCCAGAAATTTTTTACATAGTGGGAAACAATTTGTATAGTATTTTTAATTCTGAAAAAATTGCTTTTAGGAACAATTATAGGAATATATCTACAAATAGGAATACATCAAAAAGACCTACTGTATCACTAGGATGATGTTTAGTTATTCAAGGTCACACTGAGTTCACTGCTTTAGATTATAATATTAACAAAAGAATCTGTGAAATGTTATTGCCATTTTTCAGTTGCACCTCAGGTCTTAAAATCCCAAAACTCCTCTTATTTTTCAGCAAAGTAATCAGCTTTATTCTTTTGATTTACTTTTATTCTTAGATTTTTAATTTATTTTAATGCTACCTGTTAGTTTCTCTTCTGGGAAAAAGTACACACCAAAATATTTTGTTTTAGTTTCTGTTTTGATTATTATTGGTACTTTGTTGGGTAGAAAACTTGATAGACTATGTGATAATTTAACAAATTCACATTTTTTTCTTTTTAAAGATGACAAATTGTTGGCTTAAAGAGGTAGAGTCAACCAATAGCTACTGAAACCAGATGTGCACACCACGTGACTATAGCAAGAATGTTATAGGCAGTACAGAGACCATGGAGCACTACATTAATCATTATCACACCTCTATCTACAGGTGGTCAAGGTTTCTATAAACTTTTAAAGAGATTTCAAAGAAGAACTGAAGAATAAAGAAATGTTTTTCCACACATGATGGAAAATGTAATGGTGAAAAATTCAACAAGCATGCATTTAAGCAGGTCAGCTGATGGGAGACTGTTGTGAATTAATGTGGTTGTTGCAAATGTGAAATAATCAGTAGAGCTGGCACATTTTAACCTTTTTTCCCTACTTCTTGCCTTTTTTTTTTCTCCTTGTGGAGTAAACTACCTACCTTTTCATAAACCCTTTTTTTTCTTGTCTTTAAATCAGCCCCTAGGCATTTGTGTTACTGATGGAGCAAATTTCCAGATCCCCAGGCTTCTGCTACAACTAGGTCTTTTACTTCGATCTTCAAATTGTTTTGTCTAAACCCAACTAGAATCTAGACTCCTCTGGGCAAGAACTCTGTACAAAACACACGGTTGAGACTCAGGAAATACTAGCATCTTTTATAAAATAACTCTTATAGCCCAAATATATAAAATATTAATAGCTCAGATATAACATATGAGCTATTATCTCCATCAAAATACTGAAAAAGTGCAATTTAGCAACATAGGAAAAATCCTGGTGGAATTTTTTTTTTAATTTAAAAAAACACACAAAGAAACAAGCAAAAAACCCCTCATATTTAAAATCTTATTTTTGGAAAAAAAAGGTAAAAGGAATTGAGAGGTCATTAGTTTTCATCTTATTGGTTTCCTATGCCAAGATTTTTGCCTTCCATGCCAAAGATCTTGCTAATTCATTCCTATTTACACTATTTGTTTTAAATTCCACATCTAACAATATTAATAACCAGTTGATGATTTTTGGCTCGTGCTGCAGAATCTTTTATTCTTTCCTATCCCCTGGTCCAAAATTTAATCTGCTGTCCTGTTTCTCATTATTAAAAGTCCTTTTCCTGCCTACCTGAAGAATTGGACAACTTACTTCCCACTTGAAATCTTGTGGACCTGGTTAGGGAAATTCAGTTATACAGTGTGAATCCTGAGTCCACACACTGCAGCTAAGATTTCATCTGCTCAGATTTGTCAGGTGAGATTTCAGGAGCCTAAACAGAGGTGGATAATTCCATCAGAGACATCCAAGTATCTGAGACATCTGCACCAGACTGACATATGATGTAAAACCTTGAGGGAAGTTTTGCTGTCCTAGACGAGCAGCTGGAGGTCACGAAGTATCCTGGAGCTCCTAAGGTGTTACTATACAACCTGCTCTACCTATGCATGCATGCTCACAAGGTGAGAACCAAACATGATTCTGATATTAAAGGCAACAAGAGGCAAAGTTACATTAAAAATGTCTTTCTGAATGTCTTTTTATAAATTGAAGGTAAGAAGTACAACTGTGTGAGATAGATTTGTCTACACTAGTCTAAGGAAATTAGAAATAAGCATCAGTATGTTATAATCTTTTTAAAGCAGAGGACGCTGAACTTTTTTATTTGAATTTTTGGAAACTTAAATTAGTCAATCAATCTTTATCTTGCTGTGCAATTTTTCGTCAATTTACTTATTTTTCAAAAGTCTCCAGTTTCATTTCAGCCAGGAGAGTGTGACTTTCTCACATTTTTTACTAAACTCAAGCCAAAAGTATTTTTTGCATTCATTTTACTCTAAACACAGGAGTCCAAATGATATTACTTGTGCAAGTGCATAAACACATGTAAACATCTTTCTAGAACCAGAACATATTTTACAGGTTATGAACTGACAGAGAACTAGGTAAAGGAAAAAATACTTCTGCAGAATAATGATTTGATCATTTATTTCCTTTTTACACTAGATACTTAGATATGACTATGAAAATACAGATTTTTTTTTTGGCTGTTAAATAAACCTTTTCTGATCTTTAACTAACAGCTTTTGTCTGTTGTGTTCTGGAAATGGCTAAAATTTTGCTAGTAATACATAAAAGAGTATAGAGTATAAAGAGTAATAAATGTACAGTAAAGCACAATTTAGTTAGAAATATAAAACAGTTTCAGCGATTTATAAGGAAGAATCAAATATATTATATTAACTTATGTTGTTTACAATATTATAAGAAGAGAACTCCAGTGGAATTTTAGTCTTGTTTTGGCAAAAGATTAATTACTCAACTTAAACTTTAAGAATCCTTTAACATCCTTGGTATCCAACGTAGATGTATTTCAGTTACCACTGGGACAACCCAACCCAATTGGACAACCCAAACCCAATTGTTTTACACATGAGTTAAATAAACAAACTGTTTTGTCAGTATGTTTGCTCCACAACAATAGCAATATGGCCAAGTGAAAACAAAAATTTAGCTGTGCAAAGTGGAGTGACCAACATGCAATATTTCTGGCAAAAACATAAGTCAAAGTTAGCAGTACTCAGTCTCCTCCAGGAAGATCATTTTTCTACACCCAAATCAATTTAAACTTGAGTCTGCTTCTGTACCATGGTGAATTGACAGTAATTATTATGAAGTCAGGTGTAAAAATTATATGCAAAAGAGATAATGATTCAATGTATATGATACATTTAAATCTCTTTACTTAATTATCTTCAGGTCAGATTATGCTTAATTTTCTAGGGTGAGCAGTAATAGAAGGGCAAGAGATAAGTCTTCTTTTTCAGGTTTAGCTTCTCTTAATACTACCCATTGGAGCAGTTAGAAATCTCAGCCTATATGGTGATGCACAGCTGCATGGCATTAGACTAATCAAGCTGCAAATGAGCACAGAACAATTATCTAGTTCCTCATTCTTGACCTAGGGTCAAAACAATTAAAACCATCTAAGAAGATCTAGTAAATTTATGCAAAATGAATGCCACAGAAAGGCACATCTCATGCTTGGTTATCTCCTTACTTGCTGCTGTGATCACACCCTACATGCAAAGGAATTGATTTCTCAACTTAAGTACAAATTAAGCTTATTTGTCCTCGATGTTTTTTTTAGTTTTGGTTGGTCTGGCTTTGGAGGTTTTTGGGGTTGTGCCTGCGTCTTTTTTCTTTTTTGTTTGGTTGGGGTCTTTTTGTGATGAGGGTTTATTAAATAAATAGTTTATCTCTAATCTATATGCATTTTCCATGGGTTTCTCTCACTTGAACTACTCTCTGATTTGTAACATAAACTTCATAGTATTAAATTTGCTGAAAGCATTTTGTATCACCTGCAAATTAGATGTGTTTTAAATCTCAGCAACTGCTGTGCATTAGCAATGTTTTCACGTTTTAGTAAAAGTCAGCAAAAATATCTGCTGTCTTGTTCTGTTACTCTGGTAACGAATTCTTAGTACTATAATCAAACCAGAGAAATAAAGAATTTTCAAAGAGGAAAAACAGCTTTTATTCCAGAAACATCAAGTTTCAAAGTGGCAAAGCCCTTATTGGCAATTTTTTTTTTTTCTGAAAGCATATAATCTGGCAATTTTTAATACTGTCATCTATCAAAGATTTTATATTTTACAAACGTATAGAAGCTACTTCCTTCTTTTGTGACTGACCAATAACTCCCCAATGCATGAAGGGTGAATCGATATAGGCAAATATGATTGCTGTTGTTTAGGAATGGACATACCTAAATAATGGAATCACAGAATTTACTAGTTTGGAAAAGAGCTTTGAGACCATTGAGTCCAATTTACCACCTAACATCACTTTATCAACTAACCCATGGCACTGAGTGCCATGTCCAGTCTTTTTTTAGCCACATCCAGGGACAGTAACTCCACCACCTACCTCGCCAGCCCATTCCAATGGCCAATCACTATTTCTGTGAAGAACTTGTTCCCTGATGTTCAGTCTAATCTACTCCTGGCATAGTTTAAGACTGTGTCCTCTTGTCCTGTCACTGGTTGCCTGGGAAGTCCATGGGCTCTCCCTGGGATGCTCCCACGAGGGCTGAAGGAGCTGACAGATGTTATTGCCAGATCATTTTCAGTAATCTTTGTAACTTTCAGTAATCCTGGCAACAGGAGGAAGTGCTCAAAGACTAGAGGAAAGCACCTCATATCTTAAGGGAGGGCAAGAACAGGAAGGCCCCAGGGAATCACCTGTCAATCAGTCTCATCTGGTGATGGAGAGAGTAAGGACTGCTTAGCCTTGAGAAGAGAAGGCTCAAAGAAGACTTAACTAACATACATAAATTACTGAAAGAAGTTGCAGAGAGGACAGAGCAAATTCTTTTCACTGATGTCCAGTAAGAGGACAGAGGCAATGGGCACAAACTGAAATACCAGAGCTTTGTCCTGAACATCGGGAAACACTTTTGTAAGGGTGACTAAGCACCGGCACAGGTTTCCCAGAGAAATTATGACTTCTCCATCCTTAGAGATATTCAGAAGCTACCTGGGCATGGTCCTGGACACCTGCCTCTAAGTGTCTATGCTCAAACAGGGGCTCAGACCAGATGACTTCCAGAGAACCCTTCCAATTTCAAACTTTCTGTGAATCACATTGGTGTTGAGATTGAACTGTACATTGCAATTACTGCATTTTATAAAGAGCAACTTATATTTATACTGTATTCTTTGCATATTTGGTATCACTCTGCTAAATCAAAGATCTCATGCGATATAAAATATCTTAAATTAAGTGTATTTCATATTAAATTTTATTTCCTTCCTGTATGGAATATCTTAAATAACCTCATTGAAGAGTATTAGAATCTGATATCTTGCCACGAACATCATTAATAATACTTTTTACAAGCAGAAACCATTAATTTTGCTGTAAATATGAGGTACACAAAAAGTTAATTCCATATGGAAGAATTAAATATTCACAGATTACTTGAAACAAAAGATTTGTTCATAATGGATTTTATCATCCTGTGCTGGGTCTGATATGTACTTTAATCATCAAGATTATATTTCCTCTATTGTACTTCAATACTAAGAGAGAGTCTTTGAAGAAGAAACTCTAGAATTTTTGCTCTTTTGATCACATTTGATTTTTTTAAATGACAGCTTGACTAGTCTATGTTTTTATTTCCTATCTAAACTCTCAAAAATACTGAAACAACCGTGCACTTCTAATAACTAATTTCAACTTCTGAATGGGTAATGATTTCAGAAATCAACTCCCTTTTATCTCCTATTTTATGTTTTTACTAGAAGCCTAGTGTCACCCACAATTCTCACCAGGATGGATTTAATTGTGGGGAAAATTGATGGTGGTATGACCCTTTTTCTTCTATAATTTACCTCAAATTTTTCAATATTATTATCTTTAAAATATATGTGGCATATATATTTTAAAGAGAAATGGAATTTTTGTCAAAACCTATCCCACTGTTTAGCTTCCAACAACCAGAGGGAGGATCATCCAGCAGGAGTAAGCTAGGGTCTTTGGATGCCCAGTCCATAAAAGATTTTAGTTTTTCCTTTTTTTTGGATGCAGTATATTATCGCTTTTTTTTTCCTTCTTCTTTTTTTTCCCCCCAGAGCAATAACAGCACATTTCTCATTTCTTTTTTCCATGCAATGATATGGCATTTAATATATCCAGTTAATTTGTATTGATGAATACCTAGTTAAGGTAAATCTATTTTTCAAAGGAAGGTACGGGCATAAACATTGAAAACTATTTCATTAAGTCAGTGACCTTTATAAAATGAATTCCTGTTGATAAAACTGGATACCACCTAAAGGCAGAAAGAAGGGAAATAGAATTTATATGCGTATTGGTTTTCAAGATTGATATCCAGGAAGAAAACTAGAGGGACAGGTGACAGCAAAAGCATAAGAAAATATCTACAACAGTTATTCTAGCTCTGAGCACTTCAAAATATACATTTTTACTTGATTTTAATTTGAAATAATAGCAAGTTCCCAGTATCTGGTTGATTTTAACTTCATACCTAGTAATACTGGAGTTTAACACTGTAATTTTATCTAAAAATTTTTGCATTTGTGCAAGCATGAAACTAATGCACTTTCAAAACTCTTTCTTTCAACTTAAGGGAAAATATATATTAGAGTAAACCACAGAAAGTGGCAAGCATGTTAACTATTTTCTCCTTTTACTCCATAATTAAATAGTTTAATTGCCCAATGAATCTGCAGATACCAAGAGGCTTCTAGCAGTTGTCCTCCAGATTATCATCAGAGCCTCCAGGGAAAATAATCATTGCAGTAATGACAACTTTTAAGGTAAACAATGTTTCTATTAAATCAAAACATCAGCATTTGGATAGACTAGAATCTCATTTATTTACATCAATTAAATATGCACCTCAGGACATGCTGGGTCACAGCTGAGTAATGCATTGCATTTTCCAGTGTTTTTAGAAAGAATGAATAATGTCAGTGGAAAGGCTTGGATTCATTAAAGAAAAACAAATTTTGGAGCTGTGCAGGTCTTTATTTAGAAGGAGCTTGTGATATGAGCTGACAGTTGCTTTGTTTAGACAAGTGTCATAACTTTAGTTCACTGACCAAATTTGCTAAAATCAAATAGGACAATATTTCTGCACACACAGTAGGTAAATGATAGCATCAACAGGATAACAGTTTCAGACTGATTTGGGGTGAAATTCTAAGGTAAATAATCTTCTGAAAGGAATGGCATCATTTGACTTAATCTAAACTTCTGTCAAAGATGAGCTGCAAACAGGAGGACTGAAAATTAGTCACCAAATCTCTGGATTTCCTCCTAAATTATAGTTTTATTCTCTAGCCCTTTCTTGTGCTACAAATCCTATTTATTCTTGTACTGGGTTTGCATGGCCAGGTTTTGGTAGCCAGGGGCTACAGAGGTGTTTTTTGTGAGAAGCTGTCAGAAACTTCCTCCATATCCAGCAGAGCCATGTCCAATGTCAGCCAGCTCCAAGACAGATGTGCTGCTGGTCAAGGCTGGGTCAATCAAAAATTCTTGCAATTCCTCTGTGATGACATATTTAAGAAAAAAATAAAAGCTATTTTGAAGACATATTTCTGGCCAGAGAAGAGAGGGTAAGAACGTGAGATGACCCCGCTCTGCAGTCAGTGGAGAAGGACAGGGAGGAGGTGCTCCAAGTGCCTGGGCTGAGGTTCCTTGACAGTACATGGTGAAGACCATGGTGAAGAAGTTTGTTCCCCTGCAGCCCATAGGAAACCACAGGGATGCAGAAATCCACCTGCAGCCTATGTAGTAGAACCACACTGGAGCACGTGGTTGCCTGAGAAGAGGCTGGGAATCCATGGGAAATCCACAGTGGAGCAAGGTCCTGGCAGAGACCTGTGATCTGTGGAGACAGAAATTCACACTGGAGCAGATTTCCTGGTAGGTCTTCCAACCCTGTGTGGGACCACACAGGAGCAGCCTGTTCTTGAAGGAGTCCACTGCATGGAAGGGTGTCCATGTTGGAGCAGGGGAAGGACTCCTCTCCCCAAGCAATGGCAGAAACATGTGGTGAACTGACCGTAACCCCTATTCCCCATCTCCTGCACCACTGAGGGCTAGGAGGTAGAGCTGGGAAGGAGGGAAGGGTGGGGGTAAGGTGTTTTTGAAAACTTATTTTACTTCTTGTTAGCCTATGATTTTTTTAGTGATAAATTCATTTAATATCTCTAATTTGAGTTTGTTTTGCCTGTGGCAGTATTTGGTGAATGATCTCTCTCTGTCCTTACTTCAACTCACAAACCCTTCATAATATAGTCTTTTCTCTGTCTAGCTGTGGAGTAGAATGATAGAGAGGCTTTGCTGGGTGTCTGGCATCCAGCCACAGTCAGTCCTACAGTTCTCAAAATCATATTACTGATTTCTTAGGCATTAAATGACCTATGCTGTAATACCTAATGCAATCTGTCTTCTCCTTCCTCTTTCTATAGACAGTATTTATTGCTATTCACTGGAGTCCAAACCTGACTCCCAGTGTATAAATTTTCCTTGTTACAAATCAGTGTCTTCCTGAAACAGATTATAAATAAAGCATTATGGAAAGGGCAGAGACTGAGAAAGGGATTTTAGGAGTAGGAACAGAACAAAATTAAATGAAATAACAAGCTATCTCAATATAAGATTTGTTTGAGAATTTTTTAGAAAAAATGGTATAGATTTAGAGGACAGAATTAAGCTTGCTGTCTTTCACTGGTAATAAAGTATGCTGCAAAAGTTAGTTGTGATTCTTGTTTCACCAATGCTTCAAATAATTCAAATACGTCCAATGCTATCAATGTTCTCAAGCAGAGTTTTCCCACCAGTAAATAATTTTTTTCCTATGCCAGCACTGTCTGCTATTTAGCAGAGTAATTTTCCTTCCTGCTTCTTTATGCAGAGGATGTATTTGTAGAGATTAGCTGTATTCTGTCTCAGGCACCACTCGGCTTTTCTAGCCAAGCCACCCTCTCTTATGACACATTTATTCTGTGTGTTACTGTATGCATCAGAGAACAAAGATTTGTGTAAAAAGGCTTACTTTGGAATAGGGAGTGGTATGACTTTTTGTGCTATGACAGATTAAGAAGCAGGACTGATCAGGTCTGGCAGTCTGCCATGCTCCCAGGATGCCTAGATTGTCCATGAAGGTCTATGATGCTGGTCTGGGCAACAAAACACTAGAACTTCATTTCTGTTCTACCTTGAATAATATGATACTTTAACTTAAGATTTTTCCATTCTTATTTTTTATAATTCCTCTATTACTGGAAGTACTTTACCTGCAGACTTTGAATTTACACACCTGGTTCACAACTGTTCTGCAATTAAATCAATGCAGATTTTTTTTTTCCTCTAAGCTGACCAGAATGCAGTTTCTAGCTGGCATAATTGCTAAAAATATTTATGTCACTTAAATATTGGTTTATTTTAAAATTTGAAAATATTTTGAAATTTTTTTGATTATATGATATATATATCTCTCATATCACATATATTTTGGTATCATATATATATGTTAGAATATGTGATAAAAATATGAAATTTCATATATGTGATAAAAAATATGAAATAATTTTAAAACTTGAAAACAAAAAAATTGAAACCAATTTATGAAAACATGATCATAAATACATCACAGTATTTGTGCCACATTCCCCTGGTCAACACACTGTATTCAGAACCTATTTTTGAACATGATTTTATTTACACTGCAGAAAAAAAACTCCAGAAACAAATAATAGTTATTCTCTATAATTTTCCACTGCTTTCTGTTTAGTTTAAGATGCACATTGTTGTTTCTTTTCTTTTAATATTTATTAAGTCTGTTTACGAAATCATAAAGTTATGTTTCCCAAGCAGCAAAATCTCAGTAATCTTTTAGCATAAAAAGTTGTCCTTTTTTCAAGAAAGTCTTATGGTTTCTTCTCCTGAATAGGAAGACCTCAGTCAAATATGTTGGCTATTCATCCACAAGACTGGAAAAAATAAGAAAAAATAAAGGACCAAAGATTAAAGATGGCTTCATCTATATTCTTAGTCTCTCCCTCTGCTTTCTTATACTGTTTTCAAATCTTTCATATCAAAGATAGCAGCCAAAATAATATTTTCTTCTGCTAGTTCAAAAATCTTCTCTTTCTCTGGAGAGCATTCTGCTCCTATCCACAGCAATACAGCACTACAGTTATGTTGGTTGTGCTGCCCTCAAAACCTTGACTATTTGCTGTTTGTTTTTATCTTCCTTGTGTACTCAGGTTTAAGTGTTTTTCTTACATTGTCAAGCTGGCCACCACTGCCTCTTTTTCTGATTCTACAGTTTGCTTTCCTGCTCTTTGAGTGCTTTCCCTTAATGGCTATGTGGGCATACTCTTTCCTCAAACCTTTGTACATGAACATCCTAAAAGCTCTACATATGTACTTTCATCTCTAGCAACTGAATGGCAGATAATTAAACTTTAATTAAAAAGAAATCAAGCCATCAAAGTGTTTATATATCTTGCTTAATGCTAGAAGGGAACCACTGGAATGGTAAATTCTTGGAAAAGGTTTAAAGAGGAATTGCCCACGTTTGTTTGCTTTTACTCTAATCTGATTCAAGAGAGATCAAAAAACTACAGTGTCTCATATGTTAGACCAAACATATCTCTGAAATATCCTCCCAGAAGTTATCATAAGATAAAGAAAACAAATGTACTTTCCTGTGTCTTCCAAAAGGGACCACCTGAAAGTAACACCTGTGAGGTCATTCTGGTCAGTAAACGAGATGTGCTTTTAAAAATATTCCTTTGCAGAACGTTGAAAAAAAAAACATGCAATGAGCTGCAGTGTCAGCTCAGTGATCCCATATGTTTCCTCTTGTTTCTGTGAGTTGAAGATCCTGGTTAGACTACATTTTGTGCTCCACTGCACTCATCAGAGTCAATCCTACCCCAAAAAGTTGAGCTAGTGAATTGTGACATAATAAGCACACAAAGAGCGCTTCTGGCATCATGGAACACTGATGTATAGATTGAGGTTCTAACATCTCAGCATTTTATCATATTTTAGTTTTTATCTCAAATGATCTCTTCTAATTTTTCTTGTTATTAAATTAACAAAAAAAAAATTCCATAATTATTTTCTTTAATGAACCTCCTTAGTCCTCTACAGCCAGACTGTATTTATACAGGCCCTTATTTCCTTCCTACATGGTGTCTGTCTGAGACTCTTGCCAAGATTCTGCCTACAGAGATTCCTCCACATTATGTCTTTAAATCAAGCAAGTCTTAACCTGGCAGAAAAAGCATAGAGTATGGCTCTTGAGCTTGAACTGAGCCTTAAAATCAAATTTGTCTGTACCAACCCAGAAACAGCTGTGCAAGAAACTGGTTTAAACAAGCCTGCTGCTGTAACTGCTTTATCCTACATTGCATCCTCCATCTGCAGTGTAAATCCACTCTCCCTACACATGGTACTGTAAAATCTTTGTCCCTAAAATTATATAAGCAAGGAAAAATGTCCAAGTCTTTATTATCTTGACAGAAGCATCATACCTGTAAAAGCTTTCTTCAATAGATCATATGAGAATACTGAAGGATAATTTAGACCAATAAAATTTTGATAAAAGTACAAATGTCTTCCCCTAGCAAGTTCTGCTTGAAAACACCATATTTGTTATGAAAATCTTTAAGGTGTGTGATTATTTGCAAATAGCTAGGACAAAAAGTAATGTCTTTATTCTTCCATGAAAATTTAAGATGAAACAAATATGAAATTATAAAATTTACCCAATTGATGCTTAAAGAGTTTTAGTTTTTTTATATATTTTTCATATACTTGCAGCTTTTTAGACTGTTAATACATAGTTACAACTTGTTGTACTTTTCCTCCCTTTTCCCATATTTTAACAAACCCTAGCTAATCAGTTCTTGAAACTTTGTTTAGTCTTGCCTTTAGTCTAGCAAGGAAACTTTGTGTTGCAGGATACATTGTAAACATAATAAAGTATAGGGCTAAGAGATCAGAGGGGAGGGCTCCGATGGGGCAGAAATCCGGGGAAAATTACCTTACCATCTGCTCAACTAATTGGACAATATTTGATACATATACTAATTAACTTTTTAAAAATTGTAGAAATATGGTATATCATGTGTGCATATTACCATATTGTGCACCTCTAAGGCTATTAAAGATTTGCTTTTATATTATGATTTTAACGCTGTTTGGAAAAATGTTGTGTTTTAATCTAGGCAAAAAGCTAACTTAGTTTGCCAAATCATTTTAAAGCGAGCAGCTTTTAAAAATTTCCTTTCCTTCCAAATCTATAAAAATGTATTATTTTCATTTTTTATTGAATTGGAAAATTTAAAAAAAATCTTACAAATATTTGTAGATTCTTTTGTCTATCCTTTCAGATTTCCTGAAAATTAGTCATAAGAGTTAATTAAAATAAATCATAGCCTCAATACTTCAGAATAATAGAATAGCTCTAGAAATCAGAAATTGAGCTCTAGTCAGGCCAAATTCATTTCTTCTAAAGTCTTTTTACCATAAAAAAACCCAACAAAACAAAACAAACCAAACAAACAAAAAACCAAACAAACAAAAAACCCAGAAAAAACACCCCCCAACCAAAGAAAAAAAAAAAACCCCATGTATTATTTTTTAAAATTCCTGACATCTTCCACAGATGAAAGCTAGAATGTAACAAATCACTATTGTTGCATTACATATTTGAAATATCATGGCTTAAAAGACTTTTAATAAACAGCAGCTACTACTGCTGACAACTTAAAAAATATTTCTCAGTTGTTTCTAAAATCAATTAAATGAATCTTTTTTTTAAACCCCACCATTCAGTGTGCCAATTCAGGAAAACCTTGTAAGTAAAACTTACTTAAAATAAATAAACAAGATGAATTAATTAATCCTAGGCTGCAACAAAAGGAGCAGAACTAGGAGTTCAAGGGAGGGGGTTCTGCCCTTCAGCTCTGTTCTTGTGAGACCCCACCTGGGGCACTGCATTCAGCAAAAAATCCTCATCACAGAAAGGACGTGGACCTTTTGGACACTGTCTGGAGCAGGGCTACAGTCATGATCAGGGGAATGGAACATCTCTCCCATGAAGGCAGGTTGAGACAGTTGGGGTTGTTCAAACTGGAGAAGAGTTTTAGGGAGATTTTATAGCAGCCTTCCAGCATTTGAAAGAGTTCTATAAGAAAGTAGAATTATTCCCCTTCATCTATGGTTGTGATTGAAGATCTTGAAGATTCATTATAGAGATGCCTTCTAGTACCTAAAGGGAGTCTTCAAGAAAGATGGAGACAAACTTTTTGGCAGGACCTGTTGCAACAGAGCAGGATGTAATGGCTTTAAACTAAAAGAGAGTCAGTTTAGATTAGATGTAAGGAAGACAGTTTTTTTGCAATGTGGGTGGTGAAACACTGGAACGGTTTTCCCAGAGAAGTGGTAGATTCACAGCCCTTGGAAACTTTCAAAGTCAGATTGGGGTGAGGCTCTGCACAACCTGGCCTAGTGGAAGATGTCCCTGCTCTAGGGACTAGATGGCCTTTAAAGGTCCCTTTCTAGCCAAACCTTTCTATGTGCTCATTAGATAGATGTGTATGTGTCTGCATGCTATAATTAAAACTTAGGATAATATGTGATTAGGTATTTTCCCCCAAAATATATTCAAATAATGACCTGGCTTGTATAGGAACTTGCAATAATTTTTATAGAATTTATTTTATGATATCTCAAGCACTTGCTTTCAGTTTTAGGAAAGAAATACTAATTAGTTTTATTTGATGTATTTTTGTGTGTTTTTCAAAAAGCTTTATTTGCAGTTTCCTATTCTAGCCTCAGCTGTTTACCACATTCAATATTGCATGACAAGGAGTTGATCAATTACATTTTTAATTTAACAAAATTGATACAGAATCTTATGTTGCTTCACATTTTGTTAAATATTTTTCAGAACAAAAAAAATTAAGACAAATACTATTTCATTTATTTCTATTTATCAAGGAAGTGTAATGCAATTGAATGCGACTGTGAAAATTTTAAACCTCTGCCAAAAAGATATTAAAAAAGGTGACCTAGTAAAAAGGAAGAGGAAGGCAAGTGAATACAAGCTCATAGTTACAAAATCAGGTGTATCATAAGATCTTTGAAAATTTAAGACAAAAATCAGAAGATATGTCTTTAGGGTATAATACTAATTTTTAACTCACTTTCCAAAGTCTAATTTTTATCAGCAAGAGAGTTGATAGTAGATCTAGATAGTAGATCTTCAGTATAAACAATCCTATTAAACATCACAGATGAATTTTAACCATACTGTGAGCAATAATAGTCACTGTTAAGTAATAACTTTAAAATATTCAGAAAGCAATACAGATGTCTCATGTTATATCTCCATTCAGAAGCCTAAAAATTTGATTTCTTTAGCCATTATAAGGTACTCCAGACTTTCATTTCCCATTTCATTCTGTTGGAATTTCCTTGGCATGCTTTGCATTTTCTTTCCTGCAGGACACAGAGACCTACAGCATCTAAAACTTAGTTAATACCTTCACAGCACATCTACAGCAGTGCTTCCACATTGTGGTCCATCTGATGGGAGAACTCCAAGACCATCCCTAATGTATACATACAATTAGGGAGTTTTTAGGGCCAGAAGAAAACATCAGCTTGGCTGCTACAAAGGTCCCAGCACTGTGGATTAGGGTTTCTTTTTGGTTTTCGTTTGTTTGGTTGGGTTTTTTGGGCTTGTTTTTTTTTTTTTTTTTTTTTTGTTTGATTAATTGGGTATTGTTGGTTTTGCTTTGTTTAAGGTATTTTTTCTGTTTCAGTTTTAACTTTACTAGCATTTCCTGAACCAAATCAGTCCACTTTAAATAGCTTAGCTCATGAGTTACTCATAATTAAACAGAGCTTTACACATCACTGCAATATAATGAACTCAGAATAGGAGGTACTTTACACCCTATTTTGTTCTGCCTTACACATAGAAAGCCATGTCATGAAGAAAAAATTTTGAGCTTAAGACTGTCTTCCAGAATAGACACTGGTATTACACTGTGTATTTGGCATTTAGAGAAACAAGGAATATTAAAAAGCATTCCTTGTGCTTCAGAAATATTCACTGAACTCTAACAATACTGCCAGCCAGAAAGCTCATATTCCCAGGGATACTGGGGTTGGAAAATGTGCCCAGTGCATCAATTTAGGGCAACAACACCTTTCAAATCTAGAGCACCCTAGGAAACTGGGAACTTAACAGCAACCTCAAGATCCCATTAGGGTCAGAGTTAGGGTTCAGCTAGCCACAGAGCCTACAGCTGCAGGAACACTAGCACTAGAAAGGGCACGCCACAAGAATCACAGCAAGGGCACCAACATTGCTGCATCCATATTTTTTCATTCTAGGCCACTCACTGTAGTGGGAACCTCACCCGCAGTGTCATAATTCCATTGTGGTTAGGATTATTTAGGGTTCAGAGGGTCATTAAGCCTACACCTCCAGCAACTGTAAGGCTGGAATACACATGCAGAAAAGTAGCGAAAGGACACCAACACTGCTGCATCCACATCTTTCTAATCTGGAACACCTCTGGTGGTAGGGAATATGGAACAGAACCTAGACTTATTTATGGTAAGGGTAATGGTTTTGACAGCCATAAAATCCACAGTCCCAGGGAAACTGGGGCTGGAAAATGTATGCCCAGTGTGTCATTTCATGGCACTAACATTGCTGCCTTCACAGCTTTCAAATCTAGGACACCCATGGAGACTGGCAGCTCAACAGTATCTCATTAGGGTTAGGTGGGGGTTCAGGTAGCCAAAGAGCCTACAGCTCCTGGGATACTGCTACTGGAAAAGGCATGCCAATAGGATCACAGCATCTACATGGCTGACTCAAGACTTATCTGATCTGGGCCACCCAAGGTGATGGGGAGCTCAAGTATAGCACTGAGATTCTACTCTGGTTAGGGTTAGGGTTCAGAGAACCAGAGAACACACAGCTTTTTCTGCTCCAAGTCCATCCAGCCACCCCAAAATTTGTCCTTGGCTTCTGTCTCTCACTACGGTATTCCAGTGTAATTCCACCTATTTCACATTTCTTGGTATTTACATATACAAGGGACTCCCTCCTCATTTCTGTACATATTTGGAAATCTCATAATCACATTCATATAGGTCTTGTCCACTCAGTTTTGACATCCCACCATAGCCCTCTTGTCAGCATAAGTAAGCAAATTAGACCATAGTCCTAAGTATTATACTCCCAACTGACTTAATGAATATTGGTACATTCATCCATTCACCTAGTCTACCAAATTAAATAATTAGGATATGATGAATTGAAAGTAGCTCAATCAATGAAGTCAAAAAAGAAAGGACACTATCTTTTTAGTGTCTTAAACTGCTGAGAGCAGGAATATCTCTGTTGTGAAATGTGGCTGCTGTCTGTTTACTAATTCAGATGTCTGGTTTTGGGTGAAATAACCACCAGAATGCATGCAAAAGCAATTATTGTCCTGTTGGCCAAAGTCACCTGAAATTAAACTTAAATAGGGTTAATAACATGCTTTTATCACAGATCTAAAAGGCAAATGTTATCACCAGTGCCCCCCTGCCCAATTTACTTGAGAGTGAAAAAGTTTCATGCTGCTCAAACTTCTTGTGCTGTCTTGACGGGCAAGTACATGTCTACATATGTAAATTGGATCAAAACACAGGGAAAGGATAAATGGAGAATCCCATTCAGCCTACTGCAATTGTAAGTGAAAAAAGGACAGAGATTTAATCCAAATGGGTTGACAGAATATGGAAGTCATATGCTACCACATACCACAGCCAAACAAAACATTGCATCTCTGGGGTAATCTAACAAAGATTTGAACCTCAGTAATTTTGTGCATATGGTGTTTTGACTTACAGGGACAGTCCTTGCCTAATCCTCTTTTCCTGTGAGTTAATTCTAAAGCCTACCTTAGGCCTTCAAAGTCTTAGGAGTCTCTAAAATTGTGGAAAGTGTGAACAAAGAAAATAAGATCAATCTATCTGTCCTCCATGCTGATCAGTGTAAAGACAGGAGGTATGGGAGTGAGAGAAAAGCGGCCTGAAAAGAGGTTCCATGTGGTTTATCTCCCAGTCTTTTTGAGAAGTGTATGAATTCTTCAATTGGAAACTGGAGGATTAATTTAATAGAACTAGTGTTGCATAGTACCTGTTCTGAAATGTCTCTCATATCACCAATTTATTTTCCAATGTTCCTGTTGATGATCCTGACATCAGACTCCTCTGCAGCCATGTGATTCAACAGAGTCAGTAAAAACCTGAAACTGTAATTATTGGATCAGTGCTTCTTATGAAATATCTAAACAATGCAAAATTGAGTAATTGTCTATCTTCAAAATGTAAAGACGCAATTGAATAAAAAGATTCTGTTCTTATAATATTTATTTGATCCTCTTTAACTTATCTCAGCAGCTCAGTGGTGATCTTTTTGGTTATTATACTCACATATTAAAGCACATAAACGTTTACCATTTCAGATTTCTGAGGCAAAATTGACTGACATTTTTCATTGAGCTAATCGGAACTTTAAACCATCCCTAACCAATTTAATAGTAAGAACCAAAACTTCACATTAAATGTAAACATTAATCAATTTTATGGTAATAAAGTCTTACCAGTAAATTGGCACTTAAGGTTTTCATTTCATTTACTCTGTCTGTGATTATATTGTGTATATTCAGACTGTGGAGATATCAAGTAAACTTATGAATTCCTAATCATATGAATAAAAGTCTCTGCATTAGTACAACGTTGGCATTCAAAGCCAACCACAAAATACCTCATTCTGCTGTCTAAAGATCTTGAAACTCCACTTCCCCTATAATGTAATTACAGAAAATCACACATGCACAGAAGAAAGCAAATACTAAGATCCAGACTCCAAAAGGCATTTTAGTATCTGACTTCAAGTAAATTAAGCAGGTATTAGGTATTTGCATACATTTGTGGATTTAGGACTAAACTGCTTTCAATTTTATTCTGCCAATGAAATGAGCATGAACAGTGAGTTCTGAACCCTGTACCATAATCACAGCTATTGTCACAAGAAAATATTTCTGCCTGAAAGTAGGTGCTGAATTTTACCAATGGTATTAGTCTTGAGGAGAGAGAAAAAAGAGCAAGATCAGAAGGCAACTATTGAATCATCTGATGAAATTGGCAGGAGGGTGAGAAGGGAGAGGGACAGGATGAAAGTGCCACCACTTTTTTATTCTCAGCACCCAGATGAAACCTGTTGTACTTGGCTGCAGCAAATATGCCTTGGCCCACCCTGGTTTGCTACCTCCCCTTCCAACTCAGAGACATGCCAGGCACTGCAGGAGAGCTGCTGAGGGAAAAACAGAAAGAGGCAGTGGTTTTGCAGGATGGCTGAAAAGATACAACTGCTTCCATAAGAGTCAAGGCTTTCCTGGGGAAGGAGGATCTGCTGCTGCTTGTACAGCTAGGCTGCCACTGCTGGAAATAAAGGAGTGTCTGTTCTCATTGAAAGTCATGCTCTACCCTGGGCAAGGGACTCAGTCCCTCAACCCAGCCACTCCATTCCTCAGAAGTATTACAAACTGCCACAGGAAGGACAAATGGAAATGGTGTTACCATCCAGGCATATATTTGTGCTGAACTCAGAATGAATTTTCAGTTAGAAAGAGACAGAAAGCTACGGAAGACAAAAGTTAACAAGCCATATTTCCATAAGCACAATACAGCACAGACTTGAAAGTTCTGACTGTGCTAGTCAAACATTTTATGTACAGTGGTCAACCGGAAGCAAGACAGTGTCACGGTGCTGCACCTCCATTTAGAGGTCCCAGCTTTAAGGAGATTTTATATCTGTGGTCCCACCTGCCTACCTACACTGGTAATTTTGTGCATTTTTCACTAAAATAATCTTCCTTGATAAATGAAAGAAGATGTTAAATTTGAGCTTGGCAGCTTGGGATTCTAAAGACATCAACTATCACATATCCCTTTTGTTCCATGCTGACCTGGTGAATTACCTGGAAATCTCATTTTTTCAAGCACTTAAACCACAAGGAAAAAATCTATCCTCATCATCAATAAAGGGAGCTAATGGTGACAAATTAGTGAATGTGGCAAGTACAAGACTCTTCCAGAGAATTGTTCTATTTTATGCTTATTTCTAGCACAAAGCTATTATGTTCCAATCTACAACTCCATTGAAGACTATTATAAAACACCCTCATCATAATGTAACAGCTCATCATAATGTAACAACTTCAGTGTTTTAGATATCCTGTTTCTAAAGATTCTGTTGTTGTATTGGTCCCTCTATGAACTTTGAAAATATGAGTAACAATTATCAGCATTTCATATTATTAATCTTGAGGGTGTCCCATAAATCAAAATCAAAAAAACAAATCAAAAAAACCCCAGACACCTACATTTAGCTTGACTTTTAGAAGTGCAGCTTATGAGTGTTCTTCCAGTCATTAAAAGAAACAAGTAAAAAAAATAAGCCACTCCAACTTTCTGAACTCAGTGTTCTCTCCTATTAGTGTGGAAATGTGCTAACTCTGTAATTCACCATTACTGCTTATTTACAGTGGTCTCATGAATTCAAGCAAATATATGCATTGTCATTTTCAGGATTCTTCCCTCGAACAGACTTGTTTTGCAGAACTTTGATATTTTAGCCTCAGGCTATATGCAGTATGTCATTGACAATAAAATTCTAATCTACTCATTTTGACAGGTAAGGCAGTATTCACACAGTACTATGGAGGAAAAAGAGTTAATGTTATTGTTGAAAGATAAAAATTCAGGATGTTTAACTGTAGCAGCTTTAATATGTTACATAACCCTTTGACAACCACTACCAACCTGAGCAGATATAGTTTCAAACATTTCTAGTCATTTGCAGTTATTGACATTAATAATAGATTACACTTAGTTAACCTTTTATAATAAAACTCCTCCTCATTGGAATCTATTATGCCAGATAATTACAAACAATTATATTCTTGTTTATAAAGACTTTAAAATATTTATTCTTGCTATTATTTAAAATCAAGTATGTATCTCAAAGCAAATTAACACATATATCAGTTCAGTGATGTTTGTCAACCACACAGTGATGTTGGATTTATTCATATGAAAGTTGGCTTTTATTATTGTCAACACTTACTTTAGGACATGCCTTCTCCAGTAATTCTACTACATAATATTTCTTTTTTAATGAAGCTGAGCATTTGCTGTTGCAATCTTGTCCATCTCCAAGCCTTAATAATGTTTCTATAGAAACATTCAAGGTTGTACTAAATAACTATATAAATTGTTCACAAAGTCTATAATCCACATTGTTGTTATGCAAACATCAGGGAGAATATTTCTTAAAGTTTTCAAGAGTACAGTAAAATATTCAACCACATACAGAGGATTAAAAATATAAAAACTTGAAGAAAAACTTATAGTTTTAAATGTTATGAACTTCTGTAGACAGAGAATTAGATGAACTATTATTTTTTATTTCTTTAATCATCTGAAATCTTAGATTCAGCTGATTTAAAACAAATTTAAAAATCAAATCTGAATTCTCTTTGCAAACGTTTTCAAGGAGAGAAATTTTTTTATCCCAGTGAGAGCCGTCATGGATATGGATACACTAATACTATTCAAATAAAACCCCTGAGAATACACACAATGGCCTCCTGCTAATAAGTGTAGCACAATTGCATTTGTTTTGAAGTTCTTTTGTGTTAATTATTATAACATTATGAAACTGAGCCCAGGGAACGATTATTCAGGCATTTTTATCACTCACAGCTGGATGCTGACATGGATTATTTTATACTGCCCGACTGTATTTCAACAAATTAAGCTAAAACTGTGTCCACATTTTGAATATCTTTATAAAATAGTTGTCCTTTTTCATTACCATTTTTTATGTTGCCCAGCCACAAGTATTACCATATTCTTAAGGAAGCTCCAACATAAATAAGACAATGAAGCTGCAAAAATTTTGATCAAACTAACTTTCATTGTATGCACCAGGTATAGAAAAACAGTTAACTTGCATTCATTGTGTGCACCAGGTATAGAAAAACAGTTAACTTGCACATCATTATCCATCTGTAAAACATGCATTAATTTGCACTCAGCATTTTCATACCCCAAAATGACAACAAATACTAAAAGCAAATCTTACTGACTTGATCCTGTAAATATTTATGCGCTTAACTAAGGAGAATGGAGTTAAAAGTCATTGTAAGGTATATTGCTCGGATCCTCACACTTCTTATTCTGAGGAAGTGGAATTTAGCTTTCTATAGATCTTTCATGACTTTTTTGAAAGCATGATTTTCACTAAAACTTTTCACACTGGAGAAGAGGCTGTATTTTCTATGCTACAACAGAGGAACAGACTTCATTGCAGATCAAATATCCACAAATTTACGCGGCTCTTCATCTTTGAATTTTAACATAACCTTGTTTGCATTTGTTAAGGTCACTCAACTTTCACAGTATTATTTTTCATTTTCCTTTCTTGAAAAGGTTCAAAAAATAGCAAGTCATTATATTTTTCTGCTGGCAGATTGTGATAAATTGAGTGTAATCCGGAATTATATCAACTAGAACATTCTTTTGTGAAGAAATCTTAGAGGTGACTGCCATGTTGTTTGGCAAAAAAAAGAAAGAGCTCTGTTGTTTCAGCTCACAGATTGCCATCAAACATTACTTTATGGCTTGCTTCTGACAGACCAGGAGATTACAAACCTATGTAAAACCAAGAAAATGATGAGCCTTGGGACCAATCACCAGTTTCCATGAATATATACACTAGATTCATGAGTGCTAAAGAAATTGAGTATTCTGCTGGCTTCCCAGGTGACCAGAGACATCTCCACAACTGAAGGAGAGTTGTTCTGACTCACTGAGAACCCAGCAAAGGCAATGTCACCTATGGGCTTCTGGATCCTCCACCAGAATCTGCCTAATTTCTCCTTTTAGTGCAGCTTTGAGGAATGGCAATAGAAGAGTTAAGAGTGGAGAAAGTGTGGAGGGATAGAATGTAAGAAAATAAAGATAGTGCAGAAGGCAGTCTCACACCTGAGCAGTTGCAGCTGTACTAATCACCAAAGATTAGGAACAGGCCTGCCCTTAATAGGCCACAGCTGTGACCAATAAGAAGACGAGTCCTACAAAATAGTGGGGTAGCTGGATGAGGAGGGAGTTGGTGTTTGTTGTTTGTGCTGTGAAGAAGAAGTTGAAGTCACTGCTGTGAGGAGATACCCATGAGAAATCACTGAGAAGGTATGGAAGATTTACAATAAGGTGACAACAAGAAAGCAGTCCCATGCTTAAGTTTTTCAGCAAGCAGTGTGAATATGCTACAAAAAGGATTAACATCCAGAAGACCTAGCTGTACCTTAATTCTGTTTTAACATAACTTCTTTGTTCAGACAAACTGAGCGTGGCAACCTAGCTGAGTGAGGTAGATTTGAGAGATATTTAAGATCAGCTTTCTCAGAGAAACACACCTGTATTCTCTCCTAGAAATCCTCCATGCCTACATGGATGTCTGAGCCTTGTTGACTCTAACTCTTTAGACAATCCCTTCAAAATCCAATAGTTTTTGTATTTTAAGACAATGTTAAAAGTTGTGATATTATTAATTATGTTGTTGTACCTAAGGCTGGACAGTAACACATCTACTGAATTCTAATAAATAAAGTATGCTAATGAAGCAAACAAAAAAACTTCACCAAATCCACAACTTTTAAACAGTTAATACTTGTTCTTGGTTTATTTAATTGTAAAGCATAACTATACGATATTACTGTATTGAGACTAAAACTTTGATTAGTAAGTCTTTGGCACCAAAATTACATTTCTACCATTATATCATACAGCCTTCAGCTGGGAAAAGTTAGCAAAAAATATGAATTGTAATAGTCTGATGTGTACTCTTTAACACAACTTCACAGCCTGAAGATGCATAAGTGTCTTTTCTGTCTGTAAAGAATTCTCTAAATGTTTCTACTTTCCAATGGAAACTATGATAAATAAGTTATCATCACAAAATTATGTATATCCATATTGTTACTTAGATGTAAATAATAAAATGGTTTCAATGCTTAATTTGAAATAAGATATGAAAAACAAAATTCTACTGCAAAGCAAGATTTTCTTCTGAATTAATCATTTGTTGCTGTCACACATAAATGTAAAATCTGAACATAGTCATGAGGTGCCACCTTCAACACTAGCACAAATTTATGAGACACCATACTCATAACAAGTGCCACAAGAGAAGTGTCAGAAAATTCATGTTTCCAAAATGTCAATGTGAATCATAAAATGTAGAGAGGAGGGAAAAGAACATTCATGTGCATCTATGATCAGTAAATAAGACAGATGATAATGCAGAGAAATGCCATTTCATGAGCTTTAATACTTTTTCCCGTATGTTTTCTTTGTAAGTTATCTTTTGGTTTTGTTTGGTTGTGTTGTTAGTTAAAAAATAAAAAGAATAATTCCAAAGGAAATATTTTCAAAATTGTAAATGCATTTGTATTTGCTAGGAAAATAGAATTATACTCTTCTTTTCCCTTCCCTTGCCCTTTGTAACTTTATTTTGTCAGTGAAAGCCTCCCACAAAACTTCATTTAAATTACAATTTTTTTTTATTCTCATTTCATCTGTAATTCTCAGTGCAACCTCAAAGTGGTTGTGAGATTGACTATGCTATATAGCATTTCTTATTATTTGAGATTCTCCAAAGAATTTCCATGTGTAAATGGTCATAACAGAAACAGCAGCCTTTATATATATATATATATATATAATTTTTTTTTCTTTTTAGGATCCAGAATTATTCAAAAGATTACCTTAAATCATTATATTTATGATAGAAAATTTTATTTGGTGATTATATGAAGGATCCATCAGTGAGCTGTTGCTGTTTTGCATCTCTCTGACACAGCGAAGCAGCTGTAAGTTTTCTGCAGTAGTTGGATTTGCAGCTGCTTTTTGCTGCCATCATGACACAAAGCAGCAAGACCATCCTGGTGAATCTGGTCTGTTGCTGTTATCCCTTAGATTAGTTATATATCCTTACACAACACTGTTCAGGACTTTGGAAATTTAGTTTACATACCATATGACATAATGAGAAGAACAGGAGAGACAGACCGACGAGCTGGCCGGCTAGCTTGGCTAAGGAGTGATACAGATGCAGTTCAAAGCCTTTAGACCAGTCACTCCTCACGGATTTCTCAAGGATTTATTTACTGTATCTACAGCATTGTAGAGAGATATGATTTCTCATTGCCATGCTAAATCCTTGACTTCCAGAGCTTTGAGTAGTAAAGAAAACTTGACTAAATTAACAGCACATTCTACTTTTTTTTTCTGTGAGTAATACTGTTTGGTTTTGGTTTTTTCTTTTTACAACCAGAACTGTTCTTTTGCTATGTGGATCAGTTGACATCTTAGTTTTATTTATTCCATCTGTTAAAAATGATAGCTTCCTCTGAATAAATATAATCTGAGTACTCACATTTTCATCTATGTTGCTATGCTCATTGAATTCAGAAGTATCAGCTTGCCCTAAGCATTTCAGAGCTCAGGAAAGGAAGGTGACCTGGTTCAGGCCTTCACAGAATGATTCAAAACCCACCAATCCTCTGTGATTGCTTCCAGCCATATCTCAAGTCCTGCTTGAAGCACATCTGGGCTCTGTCAGGAAGAAGAGGCAATCCTTGTATGTCTCCAGAGTAAGCTGTACTACCCTCTCTAAGACAGAAGAACAAGTGGTTTCCATGGTATGTGGGTCAAGCAACTCAGTGTAAAGGTCTGTCCATTTCTTTTTCTCAGAATAAATCAGAAGTCTTTTTAGTGGAGCCAGGCAAAATAAGAGGTAACACCTATTTTAGTTCTTTAACTGCTTTTTTTCTTGTACTTAAAACAATCTTTCAGAAATATCAACATGATGAGTCTTATTCTGGCCTACTAAATATAGAAATTAAGTATTCAAGACAAAACTTTTATAGGTATATAAATACAACTATTATTTGAAACCAGATAATACCTTCTACATAATTACTTCTTTTTTTCTTGTACTTTGAAGAGCAGAACTGATTAATGCAGCAAAGAAAATAGAAATAAAACCCCAACAACTAAAGCACTATCTCATTCCAGCACTAGAATATCAGATTTATTTTATTTTATTTTTTAAGGAATGGAGGACTGCTCTCTTCTTTTAAAATGGAAAGATCCATTCCCATTGTAGCTATGAGCATCTGGGCAACCACTGTATTTAGCATAGTGAAGCTAAAAGATGGCCTTTTTTTCTTATGGATTGATTATTATGCAAAATAATAATCAGGGAAGGTGGGGATAATGGTCTTGTTTTAGAGGCACTATATACTGTTTTCTCGTGAAAGTTAACTAATGATGTAAAGTCAGGATTCTATGACTGCAAAATTAAATTTTTTAAGTCTGTATAGGTTTTTTTAATATGTAATCAACCAAATTCTGCATATAGATAGATGTAGATAAACATGGAAAACTCATACATAGAAACACTTTTTTTCCAAAAAAAAAGGTACCCTAAACCCCCCTTTTTTTGGCGGTGGGGGGGGGACCTCGTCTCATGTTATGACTCTCTTAGGGATTGGTCCTTCCAACTGCAGACTCCTTATTCACTTGGGAGCTTAGCCTGGGTTAATTTATTTTTTTCTGTCAGCGTTGTAACATTTAACAAAATTCAATGAATTACTTCCTTTTCTTGTTAGGGGTTTTAATTTTACTGGTGGGGTTTTTTTGTGAGGCAAAGGGGGAATTGAGATGGTGGGATATGTGGCCAATAATTGAGAAAAATCACCATAGTAGGAGCAATCAGGATTTTAGTTCAGTTCTGTGAGATCTCTGGGTAAGAGTATTGCTCTCAGCAGTATTTCTCACATATGTTATGTCCTCGTGTTTCCAAGGTCAGCATCAGTAATAATTCAAATCAGTAATAATTCTCTTCTCTGGGAAGAGAATACACATCTTTTCCACTGATGAAATTCTGACCCTTCTAAATCACAGGGAAAATGCCTATGTCTGAGCCAGTCATCCAAGTTTTCCTTAACAGTCAGGGAACAAGGGACATGCTTAGAGGATAGTCCATCAGAAATAATTTGGAGGTGAACTTCACACACCCTTGATTTTTTTTTCTTATTTTCCTTCTCATCTCTGTGATATAAATTTATAGAGCTGAAGATATCTATTTTGGGGATATGCATCTAAATCTAGATAGATAAATCCTTCCCCTTGGTCTCTATCTGCTGATGAGCTTACACAGGTTGCTTTATTCACAAGGCTCTTCCTGATATGAAAAGTTCAGTGGAAAAAGAAGAAAGTAACAGTCCTGTGGCCCTGAAAATGCAATCTGAAGACAAAAGTGGGCATGTAATAGACTAGCCCAGTTACCAGCAGTAGAGACCAGAAGGCTACTTGGTCATACAGAAGTGCTGGTCTAGAATAAGGTCTGTGCTCAAATCCTGCAGCATGAAGAGTAATGTTTAAAGAGCTACACATATACCATAAGCACCTTACAAATTTCTAACACAACCTGTTCAGCTGCTAGTAGTAATTAACCCTGATCACCTCCCACAGGATAAAAACATTGCTACTTGACAAATTAAAATACAGCCCTTTGCTGGATCTCTAAAGAGGCACATCCTGTTGGGGTTAATTGAAGTTACGAAAAATGGCAGGTTAACTGCTTTGTGCTGTCAGAAGAAGGCTTTGGCAGAAAAAAAAATTAAGTCTGAAACACAATCTTGCTTATCAAACATATTTCATATTTCTCATGCCTCACTTTGCCCTGTCACTAGAGTTCTTGACAAGAACTCAGGACATCAGTTTTGATGTGACTGAACTTGTTAGAAAAAAGAGAGTTGTTAGTTTACTGAATGGGATTTTTACAGAACAATTAGACATTGAAGGCAAATTGAAAATCAAGATTTTGCAAAATAAACTGAGATGTTTTCATTGCTAATGACCACGCAGATTTACCAAAAAAAAGAAAAAAATTGCAGCTTGATAACTAAAAGTTTAGGCAGTTAACTTAGATGCTGCATTTAGCAGACCTCAGTGAAAACTGCCCAGCCTGCACTTTTGTTGAGAACCAAAAATAATTATGTGTTCTGCAACTGTTACCATGTAATTACATGAAACTAGAGAATGTATTTTACTTTTATGTTCCATAATTTAAAAGCATTGACAATAACACTAGTGACTGAATAAAACCATCCTGCATAGCTGTGGAAACCTGTTCTAACATGTAGCACTTTAGAAAGATAATGCTGTAGGAAAGAAGAAGGCACAGCTTTCCTCTATCTTTCTTTTTTTCTTTTTGCTTTTTGTTTTGTTTGTTTTTTTTTTTTAAGAGGGTACTTGCTCTTAAAAACATATTTCTTTTCCTCATTAAAAAGTAGAAAATTCTATGAAACAAAAGCAGGACAGAGAGACTTTCTCCTGACTGGACATGTTACATGTGAAGCAAAATATAGATTATCATTGAAGCAAGATAGTTGGCAAGTGTCTTTTGAGCAGCATGTGGCTCTTAAGCAGTTCCAGCGCCTCCCCATGATGAGAGAGCACCGTGTCCAGCAGGAAGGCTGCTGAAAAATCTCAGCCTCCAGCTGTGGGAGGAAGCAAGTCAGCCAACTCTGCAGAGGTCGGGGTTGCCCCATCACCCCAGACTGTAAATGCCTGCTTGTCCAGATGCACCTCACATTGCACTGAGGACATTTTGAGTACCAAAACCAGGCCTCATCACCTGAGCTTTCCCTTGACATCCTTCCAAACTGAATGCTGTATATCTGGGGATTGTCGGCCTGTTGACCATAAGGAAATATGAGATGCATTGGAATTATCAAATAAAACTGCTCTTGTATGATTTTGCATCATACTAATGAGAATAATTACTTTCCTAATTATGTCTGAAAGTAGAAAGAGTCCTAACATTGCACCACAGAGCTCTTTCTGTACTGTTAAGGCAACTTTCCTTGAAAACAGACTAAGGGACTTATTTTCCTAATTTGTCAAGTTAGTCAGAAAGCAGCTCTGCTTGCAACACAAACAACTTTGAGAAAATATCATGGATATTTTCCTCTGATGTTTTATAAGTAAATTTAAATGCACTAATTCCTAAAAACTTTTGTTTAGGTTTCTAGTAAATGACCAGTACTGCTGTAATTAAAAAAAAATTGGTTTCATGGAGCAAGACTGTTAGTCTGTCACTTCTAAAAGGAATGAATACATTAAATATTTTATGAGGCTTTTAAATCCTTGATAATAGAGATTCAACATGGTCTATTCTCATGCTGGATGGCCAGGAACAAGAGGCCTCTTTTATTGTTCCCTGTAAAAGCAATGAAATGGAACCAATTGAAATATTGTGCACAGAGTCACAGGCGGAGGATAATAGCGCTTTTCTGAATGGTAAGAACACAACAAAGTGCATCTCAAGAGCTTTGTTTGTGTGGAGCAGACCTCTCCTCAGAATGGACTGTCTGAAGAGGCTTTGCTTAATGCACTGTTTAATCGTAGGGCTCTTCAAGGTCTCCCCACTCCATTATGACGTGTGCACTGCTGCTCCTTGGATATGAGAACAGAAGCAAAACAACAGGGGAAAAAGGTTGAGTTTACTTAACCCAAATGACTTCCACTCATTTTCCAAACTGCACAAGTATCTAACAACGGAAAATATTAAATCCAACTTTCACAACATATGAATTTGTAATTATAGGGGAAAGGAGACTTTCTACACGTTAAAGGCTTGTTTATGTGGTGGAACTGGTAGTATTTTTGCTGTAAATTGAAATCACAGAAGCCTTGTGATGGTAAAGATGAGTGAAGTACAAATTTCAATGTAATGGCAATTCTTCTGCTACAACTCTACGGTCAAAATGTATAAATAAGGTACAAATTTGATATAAAAATCCTTCTTATAGCAATTTATTTGGCTTACTGCTTTTGCTTGACTGAACTGTGTTCTTAAATGCCTTTGCAGAACCTGAGAGTGTAAACACCTCTAATAATCATGTGTTGGCACTGCTTATACAAGAACACCTTTTAGTTACCTTTACAAATAATATGGTATATCGAAACGGTAAGCACCACTAATTACCTAAAAATGTTTATCATCTCTGAAGTACTGGTTTGTTTTCAGTAAAGAATGACCAGGGCATGGGGTGAAGGAAATGCAAACAAACATTGCTGTAAGAGGGAATTGTGTTTTGCTTCAAACAGTCAGTCCATTTTCACAAAGAAATCAGACTGTATTAGAGCATATGCATGTGAATTCTTTATGATGTCCAGTATGTAAATGCATTGAATCCTGAAGGCTTAATTGTAAATTATCGCAAGAGAACACTGGGATGCCAGTCAAATCCTAATGGAGATACTGCAGCAACTAGTCAATTGCATCTTCTTTCTAACAGAAAGAGCAGCTGAAAAATAAAAGACAAAAGATTAAAGGCAAAAGAAGAGAATGTATTGTACTAGTGCCATCTGACTGAATGGAATCAACTGCTAAGTTTAACTGATCAGAAAGTTGAAATTGGGAAGCAGTCAGTGTAATATGTTGCTTTTCAAAATACATAAGACTAGAAGTACGCTTTTATCTTCCACTGCAGAAGACCACTAGTATTCCTAATTAAATAATCACTCCCTAGGATCTATATTCAGAGTATATTGAAGAAAAACTGATGAATGTATTTGATGTAAAAGTCCTCCAAAGAGATGACTTATTATGATAAGGATTTTACTGATTCCTCCCATTATTTTTTCTCATCTGGATAATGAAGAATGTATATTCTGAAACAATAAATGAAAAAAGTCAATATCCATTTTTCCTACATGAGTGGATTTCATACCATTCCTTGTCTATGATTAACAGGCTATTTATCACTGCTCTGAATTCTGAGGCATGCATTGCTCATCACCTCCCAATAGTCAGCAGGGAGGAGTAGTTGCCATCTCCCATGAGGCAGTAGTAGGTTCAGTAAGTGTCTGCCTCATTTGATGAAACCACCACTGGTGGTAGAGGGATCTGGGTACTGCACATTCTAGGCTAACTGGTTCTTTGTATTTCTAGTTGCTTTTTTACTTTTTTTCCTCACCTGTCCATCCCACATGGAGATTTCTTGCCTTCACACTTATAACTGCTCAGCTTCTTTTCTTCTGGATGTTTATTATCTCTGCTTTCTGTTTTTGTGCCCTTTCTCCCACATGCTCTTCCTTATGAAGCCTCTAGCTCAACTTAATCTTAGCCCTCTATGCTACTTCTTCACAAACTATCTCTACAGCAGCAGAGTTTCATTTCAGGTGAAAAGGTTTCCTCCTGTCAGTTTTTCAGACTGACATTTCCCTTTTTCATATCAAAATTTCCTTCAAGTGAATGGATAGGGAAAATATGTGTGCAAAATTATTTCCATTTATTTATGCAGCAATCTTAGAAGCACATAAAGTCCTTTTTTATAAAAGAAATTACAATGCAACATAATACTAAAATAAAACTTAACAGTATCCGTCCCTGAACAGAGATTCACTTTATCCTTGGATATAACATCATAATAGAGAAAACTGGGAGCTGAGTTTGAGAAGTCAGAAGAATGGAAACTTAAAATAGACACTAATATTTTTTCTTTTGACTTTCTATAACAGATATTATCTCTAACGCATTCTTTTGCATGCCTCCATTTATTAATTTCTGGGGTTTTTTAAAGAATGCTTCACACATGGGCTTTTTTATACAACCTTGTGCAGTAAAAAAAGTCATTGACATTTTAAAGAAAATATTCAATTCCACATAAAGGTGTGCTGTTTCCATTGTGCTTGCATAAATGTGGGCACAAACAGATTTTTGGAGCCCACATTTAGTAGTGTAAATACAGTTATTATCTATTAGTTACTCAAAGAATGAAGTTTTTGTAAAAAATTGCTATGCAGAAACAGTTTTTTAAACTTTAAATTGATTCCAAAGAACACAGAAGTTGACATTCATGAATACAAAACAAGCTTGAGCCCTGAGAGGGTCATATAATAGCTGTTGTCCAAATTTTTGCATAGCTCAACTAAAGCCCCTACTTATGTTTTCTTAACAGACCAAAAAATAAGGACTTGGCATAGATCAGGAAAATTAACTACAGTATTTTAATTGCAAATAAATTATTTTTCCTTCAATACGTATTTAGAGTTTTTTTGTTTTTAAATTTAAAATTTGTAGTTTACTTATGATTGGCTTTGTAGCACAGCCCAGGGTTTAAAACTGTAACAAATCAAGGAGTTCTGAAAACTGAGCTGTCTTTCTTGCTGTTGTTCCCTATCCCTGGGCCTTGTATTCTCTGTGTCTTTCAATTCCCAAACTACTTCTGCCACTCTTCCACTGGCTGCTTTTTTGGCTGAAAGATGCTAACTTCAAAAGAAAATAATAATAAACCATTTTTAACTATTCTTTTTTTAATCCAAGATTAGCAGGCTGAATTGACAATTAAGAGCTATTGGTATTCTTTCTCTTCTAATCTGTGGGTATTCTCCTGTTGGGTCTATTATATTCTCAGCCTTTGTTTTACTACTTGATACTGTTGGCAAATGTCAGTGTTCATCAGTATCACAGTTTGTTTTACTGCAGGAAATGTTTTCTGTTGAATAGAAATGAAAGGTGAAATGCCATTAGAGAAACAGTGTTAAGCACTGAGACTCAATTCTTCAGAATGATGTTTTTGTTATTATTTTATGGCTCCAGAATACTACTCTTTTTGATAGACAGAAAAACTTAAAATTTTAATACACTGTCATTATTCATCTTCCCAGTACTTGCTTCACTTTTTCTCCTACAGGTGAGAGAAAGCATTTGGCTTGAAAACCCCAAATAAACAAAATAATATCATCCCCACAATACATGTAATCACCAACAGACAAATTTTCTGCTTCTTGAATTTGGTAGAAGTTCTGCAGCATATGTAAGAGTAAGAGTAACAGCTTGCCAGTTGTGTATAGTGTACTATACCACTCATCCTGATCTGAAAAATGTAATGGGAAATGGGAAGAAGGGAAGGGAAAGGGGAAGGGAAAGTGAAAGTGGAAAGGAAAAGGGAAATACCTGAATGTGTTACTCAGTCAAGTAACGTGATCAAACATATATATATATATATATATATATATGTAACTTAAATATGTTTATAAATATATTCACTTTATGGGTCTCGCTGGGTTGGAGTTAATTTTCTTCATAGTAGCCAGTATTGTACTGTGGTTTGGATTTCTCACTAAAGCACTTTTGATAAAAACAGTGAAACAGTGTTGTGGCTATTTCTGATCATTTCTTGTACAACACTAAGGTTGTGGGGTTTTTGGGTTTTTTGTTTCATTTCTTTTTTCTCCAATCTGCTCCCTGCAATGGGTATGCTGAGGATACTTTTGCTGAGGATACAAAAGAAGTTGGGAGGTGACACAACCTTAGAAGTTGACCCAAATTGATCAAAAGGATATTTGAAGTAACATAACATAATTTATGCTCCTCTTTAAACACTGTGGGGAGACAGGCATTGCTCAGAGAATAGCTGGGCATACTTGTGGGAAGTGGTGAGGGATTACCTTTGTATCACTTGCTTGTTTGGGTTTTTTCCCTCATTCCTTCACTCTTTAAATTGTATTCACCTAGACCCAGGAATTTTTTAGTTTTACTCTTCTTGCTCACTGCCTTGTCCAGCAGGAGCAGAGGAGAACAAGCAGCTGGCCATATGATTTTTAGGTGCTGATGGGATCAACCCACCACCACATAGAAAACAGAGGTTTTCAAGCTTGTGAAAAGAAATTATTTCTTTTCTTAGCAAGAATAAAGGGAAAGGTAACAGTTCAAGTGGTGGCAAAGAGATCTGGTCAAAAGGATAATTTACAGAATGGTCATATGTCCTGTGTAGGTGATCTTAATTTGGTGTGTATAAGCATGAGTACTGCACATGTAAATACTCATTGGGGAGATATAGAGGAGGAAATGAGGCATTATTCAGTATTACAGTAACATACTTAGGAAAAGACAAATACCAATGTTAGCTCCTTTTATCATTTTTTTTTTCTCTAAAGTTATTCATTCAGATAATATGAGAAAATTCTGTCCTCTAAGAATGTGGACACTAGCGGTTAATGAGCACCTTCAACAATGACATAACTTAGTGTCTCCTAATTTTTCCTGTTAAAAATTAACCCAATACCAAATTTTAGTCAGATTTTCTTTGACTGTTGAGTGTTAAATAGAGCTATTTGAGACAGCAAATTTATATTCACATCTGTAAAAAGCAGTTCCTCCCTTATAGCTGAAGGTTGAGTTCCACTCTATTTAAACCATGTGCCTTAAATTACAGTCTTTTCATAAGTTTACACCACAACTCTTAGCTTAGTATTTGCCTCTATGGTTATTTTGTGAATTGTATTCAATAAGTCATTTTCCCTATCCATAGTACATGAAAAGGAGAAGTTACCCTTTGTAAAGTTTATGTGGAGTAAATATAGACTTGGAATAGTAAAAAACAGAATTATAAAAAGCTGAAGGAAAGGTTTGCAACTCAAAGAACTTTAGAAAAAAATATTTCTATTTAAAATATTAGTAAATTATTATGAATTATTTTTAGCACGTTAGTATTCAATATAAAAATAGTAGATAAAAACAAAAAGTAAATATGAATAGCTTACAACAAATATGAACAGCTCTAAATGCTGCAGCTATTTCACAGGAAACATTTCTTCCCCACTTTGTACTGAAATGGTAGTTAATCACAACCCTTTTTCCTAACTTGTAACCTTTTTCTGTTGCTTTCTTCTCTCCACTGCCTCAATTTCCATTAAAACAGGCTGCTCAAAAGGCAAAGCTTGCTAAAAGCACTCATGGGAGGGCCAGCATGTAAAATCCATGTAACAGTTCATTATTTTCAGGAGTAAGTTCAAGCAGCATTGTGAGAAAATTTTAAATAAGTAGTGAATAAACAATACAAGCCAATCTACACTGGTCTTAATGTATCTGAAAGGATTTTTTTTGTCATTGCTATTTTAGTATTTTGGCTGACTTGATTAAAACTTTTTTTCTTATGTGAGCCTTTATAATCTGATTTCTAACAGAAAGTAACAGGGAAAATTATAGAAAAATCAAGAAGTAAGTATCTGGAATCATATTGTGTACATAGAACTGTGCACCATTCCTGTCAAAATGAATAAGTTAAACCAGTTAATGGACTAGAGTTACTGTGTATCATGTTTGGGATTTTTTTTTTGGTATTTTAGAGGTGGGTTTTCATGAGGCTTTGGGAAGGTTAGTTTTGTTTTTCTCAAAAAGGTCACTTGCCCATTTAATGGAATCTACTGATGAGAATTACCATATGGATTCAAAGCCTCCTTTTGACCAAGGAACTATACCTGACACATGGTTTAGACCTGTCTTTTCACACTTATACCTAGGTATTTTCTCCATCGAAAAGTTCAGTGAGTAAATAAATAAAATTTCTATGAAAGTTCTACCCAGACATTTTATCTGCTAGTTTAATTAAGGTTATGTAATGTAATATTAAGGGATAAAGGGAGATGTAATCCCAATCAACAACAGAGATTTACAATTTTCTAGTCTGAAAGGTAGGTGAGACATTGCCAGATTTATATCAAAAAAGGATTCCTATTTCATTTGTGCATACTGAGAAAGAAGATTCATGGCTCTGAGAGTAAAGATACAAGTTAACAAGATAACCCAAATTAATGAGGAATAAAACACATAGATAACATAAAAGTAAAAAGTCAGAAGTGCAACTGAGATAGATAAGGGTTGGAGAAAAAAAGTGAAAAGCAAGTCACAGTTTTTTCATACCTAAAAAAACCTGTATTCATTTTTGTCCACAGTTAGAATTGTCTTACCATTTCAGATGACAATTTTCAATCCACCTCCCATTAAAGTGACCTTCAGTGACCATGGCACAGCCGTTCCAAATCATCAGTGCAAAAAGCAAGCGCAGAAGTTTCTATATGATGTTGCATATTTGAGGGTCTGAGAGACCCTGGTGAATTGGTGCGTGAGAAAAGGTAAGCTGCTTCCCAGCTTGGGGTGGGTAGGCACACTGTGAGCTGGGAATTAATAAAATGTTCCTGGTAGTGAACATGACAGAGAACAAAAATTTCAATGTCAGTGCTGAACTGCTGAACTGAGCTTGTGAAGCTGAATTATTGTTCATGTTTTTTCCTTTACCTTAGTTGTCCCAGAACTCCATTGTCACAAATGGTTCAAGATGATTATATTTTTTATTTAGCACAGGTATTTTGGGAGATTTTCCCTTGGTCTGTCCACACTTCTAGGCAGTTTCCCTTCCTACTTTGAAAAAGACATTTGTTCTTTTCTTATTCTACTGAAATATTTTTACATGATTACTCTAAAATTGTGATGAACAACAAATTTAATGATAAAGAACCTATTAGGCTCAGCATAAGAGCAAGGACCATAATGTAGGCATCATCTTTGACTCAGTCTGCTCTCCAGAGCCTCTTAGCCCAGCTACATCTAATTTTTGTTGATTCATTCTGCATAATAGCTATAAGATACCATAATCCTCCCTGTCTGTGCAGTTAAATCTCTCCCAAGATCCTCATCATCTCATATCTTGCTTATTGGAAAGCCTTTCTTTTCAGCTTTGAGAGATGATCATGCCTCAGTCAAATCTATTCAGAATGCTACCATAAGGAATATTTTCCTAGCTCACTTCTCTTCCCTTTGTGCCCTTCCACTGATTTTTCTATCTCATCAAGTATACACTATTTTTCTTTATTAACAGGTACCCTAATGGCCAATCCTCACTCTACATACCTAGTTTCTGTTTTCTATGAGCCCAAGCCTGCACACCTTCATCACTCTTGCTACATTTTGCAGCAAGCAATTTCAGGCTTGCTCTCATACTTCCTTTCATGCCTGGGAGGATCTCCTTTAAAAGACCCCCAAAGCTATCTTGTAATTCACCATCAATTCTCTTCCTAAAGCTGTTATTGGCTATGATGCATAAAAGAAACCAAAGCCCCTAAGCGACTGGTGCAGTAAAACATAGACTATATTGCTAAGCACTGTTTGTCTCATGATCTCTTTGCAGTGCTCTGTTTTCATCTTGCATTCACTACAAAGACTGTCACCTCAACTGGAACAAGAAAATACTTTAGCTCTACCTCACACTACATGGCTGAGAAGGATCATAACTCATTATTTGGATTCCCAAGCATTACCTAACTAGAGACAGCAGCAGATGATATTCTAGAGTTTTTAGTGCTCTAGCATTATCTACAAGTACATGTTCATTTCTTACCAGAATTTTCTTTTTTTTGTTTCAATGTATGTTGAAAATAAAAACCTGACAAAATAAAACAGTTAAAATTGTACATTGAAACAGCTAACTAAATTGGAATAGACCAATCTGCAAAAAAACTACTTTTTTAATGTAAAATAGCTATTGGATAAGAATTGGACAATAATTATTGGATAATAATTTGAAAATAACTTTTGCACATGTAGGACCCCTTAGGTTTTGTTCTAAACTTCACTATCTAGCCTGTCCTCTACATGCAGACAAGGAAAAGAAAACATCATGGGGTTATATACCTGTTGGTATCTCCTGCTAATAAATTAGTCCCGGTGTGAAAGGCTCCAATGTCAACAGGCATTTAAGCTACAATTAAATTAATTTTTACCTATCTTTTGTCCTTACACTTTGTACCAAATACAGCAAATAAGGTTGCTGGCAGAAAATCATCACTTTTAAAGTAAATATTAGAATGTATTTATGTCAAACCTACCTGCAAGGATTAAGGTCATTGAATAAGCCAAGACTTTATCTAAATCTGTCCTGGTCTCTTTCATGGATTTCCTTTCCCTAGGTATGGGAAAGAGGTTGTTCTGCAACAAGAATGCCTTTATAGAGGCATAGCAGATGCAGGCATGAATTTATGTCTGGTAACTGAGAAGATCTTCTAGGTTGCCTAAATAAATGAAATCTCTTCAACCTATAAATATCAAAAAACCCCCACAAAAACAAACATAAAAAAATTTCAAGAGAAATACTATATGAAAACAAGTAAATCCAAGGCAATAAACAGTGAAAACTGAATATTCTGCTTAATCCTAGTTTCAAACTTGGCAATACAACTATCTCTTTTTTCAGTAGCACAAGATATTTCAGTCATAGATAAAAGGCTTTATATGTCTGTCATATCAATTCAGTGTGAAAACATAAAAAAGCTCAAAACATTGTTAGCATAGTAAACATTTTAAAATTTAAAAAGAGAGATTCTCCTAAAGAAATTTCTAAAGGAATTTTAGTTGCCTGTTATTATATAATTAATATGCATAACATGCTAAGAAAAATCAAAAATAAGGATGATCTTAATATTACTATAAAGATAAATAAGGTTTTATACTTTTTGCTATATCCATTGTAGATATATTTTTAAGGGCTTTCAAAAGCAGAGAGTACATGCTACTTCTAGCACAAAAGTCCAAAAAGTAAGACTTTTGGGATAGAAGAATGGACAAAGTTTTCACTTACATTACACACATATGAGAAAATGTGCCCAGGCCATTATTGCATCTGTCACAGATGAAGAAACTACCATTATGCATCATTTATCCTTTCAAAGGTTTACAGCTCCAACAGTTCCAGGAAGGTCACAAATTCACCAGCTATCAGAAAGAGCTAGGTTCTGTGCTTGGAACTACGATTTAGTGTGGAAGACTTCACAATGTTTGTGTAGCCAGGCACCTGCTTAGACATCTAAGGTAGCTCAAATGTGTAGATAATGTTGCTTTAGTTCGTTTGAAAGTTATGCTCCATAAAATAATTAAAGATTGACCTTTTTCATGTGAAAGCATAGATGTTCCACAAGTCTTAGAAGCGAGCTTGCCTATGCTAGTAAGATTTAAAGGATGTGATGTTTTTGACTGGTATCGATCCAATGCAGAAAGAATTAAGGAGATCACTGCAATTCCTTCTCTACAGCTATACTAGACAGGCAGATTACAGGAAGGTGGCAATTACAAATTTGGTTTTGAAAATAACCCTAAATTGTTTGGTATATCAGACACAAATAGCAAAGTTTAGTGCTATTAAGGCAAGCTGAGTAATTCTAGCCTTACTAACTTACTAGAATCTGAGGAGTTTCCTTCTATCTGCAGTATATTATTTGTGGAAACCAACTTCCTACAGGGTCTGTAAATGAAATTTTCCCAATGAGAAGGTCAGATTATTAAAGTGTTGCTTGAAGGCTGCCTATTTTCAACTCACCTGAGACCACTCATCTGGCAACAATTACAATTAGACTCCTTGTCAAGAAATTATGAAAGCAAAACCATTTTCTATCCAACTTAAAGAAAACCCTCCATCTAAGTAGCAATACTTATGTGAATTAACAGACTCATATTTCCAACTGCAACACATTTCTTGTTTTCAGTACCTGATACATGATGCACATTATTCTTTAAATCAAATAAATATGCGGCCAGTTCTAAGGTGTTTGTTCTCCGCATTAAAAAACATAATTATAAAAACCAACTGAAACTAAACCACAAAAGCAGCATAAAACTACTGCATTCATTTGCTTCTGATACTTCCTGTAAGGATGACATAATTATATTGCTGCTTAGTTAGTCAAAACTTCCAAGGCAAGGCACTTTGTTATCCAAAGCAGTTCTTACAAAAGCTTTCAATGCTTAACTATTTTTTTTGCCAAATTGCCATCTTAAGTGCTAGGGTAGCATCCTCTAACTGACTTAGTGGCTGCACCACTGATAATCAGTGGGAAAAAGGGCAGAATGACCCAATTTTTATGCCCTACCAAGCAGAAAAGGTTTTTTTGCCTTCTGTATGAAATGATTAATAAAAATTAAAAATAACCTCCTGAAAGGTCTTAAATATTACCTTAAAAAGAGGAAATTAAATAATCCCAACATAATTTTAACATCACAGCTGTTAATAAGAACACAGAACTGAAACTAACAACACAAAATATGATAAGCTTGAAATTGTATTGAACTGGTGACTAAAGTAAATACAATTTATATAAGGCTATATCCAAAAGAAGAATGAGATATAAGTTACATATGGTTGTAATGTACATATGAGGTTGCCCTCATATTGTATATTTCCAGGTATATGAAATTTCTCTATGTGCCTGCATTTTCCTTGCTGAGCTGTCTCAGGTATAGAAGATCCATACTTGATTCCTGTACAATGAATGAGCAACAGAGAGTAAGCACTTGAGGTAACATAATTTTCAAAGGGTACGCAGCAAGTTCCAGGTTTTGGGATGCTCCAAAACTGGAGCTGGAACATGTTCTATACTTTAAAAATGGACAAAAGAGTAGATAAGTAGAAAAGATCAATCATGGTTTAGCTATGATACAGAGACTGAATAATAAAAACAATCTATATTTTAGTTAATCCCTAGTCAAAGGACAAAATCACTGGACTTCAGACTATGCAAAAGTAGACATATTACTTACCTGAGATGGGGAAACTCCACAGAAATAAAATCAACATCTCTGAGTGCAAAGAACAAGTATAAAAGAAGCTGTACTCTGTATACAAGGGACATCTTCTAAAGCACATTTGTGAATTCAATTAACTCTACTTTAAGGATCACTTATTTTCTTATGGTTGTGTTTATATAATGTAAAACTCTTGATGTTGGGACAAGATTTGCCTAAATTTTCTGGTGGTTTGCACCTTTTGAAGGACCTACCTCTGCCTTGTCCCCCTTACTCAAGGGTAGATTCATCTGTCAATATCAGATGTGTTGGTATTATTTAAAACTCTCTCATTTTCCCATACTAAGCAGATATTAAACACCGGCAAGGGAACTGGAGGAAGACAATATTGTAGAAACTTAGAATAGTTTCATTCAGATCTAAAAGCAAAATGAAATTAAAAATAGGTGACCTTATTTTATTCTGCTGTATTTACTATTAATAAGTTAGTATGGGTTAAAAAAAACAGTGTGAATACACTTTAAAAGCCAGAGAAGTGACACATTTACTATCCTACATAGAGTACTGTACTGTCATTTTTTAGCCCCAGTCAGCAGCTGAGCCCCACAGAACCTCTCACTTCTCACTCCCCACTGCTAGGATGGGAAGAGAATCAGAAGTGTACAAGTGCGAAAACTCATGGGTTGAAAAAGAGTTTTATAGGTAAAGCAAAACCTGCTTTTGCAGACAGCTACAGGCAAAGCAAAAAAAGGGAATTCCTTTGTCACTTCCTATGGACACAAAGGTTCAGCCACCTCCAGGAAATCAGGGATCCACTACATGTAGTGCTGACTTGGGAAGACAAATATCATCACTCCAAAAGTCCCCCTTTACCTCTTCTTTTTTCTGTATTACACGCTGAGTGTGACACCATATGGCATGAGGCAAAGAACAACATCCTTTGGCCATTTGGTGTTGGCTGCCCCAGCTGTGCCCCTTCTCAAATCCTTGTCCACCACCAGCCTGCTCACTGGTTGGGTGGGGTGAGAGGCAGAAAAGCTCTTGACTCTGTGTTAGTGCCACTCAGCAACATCTAAAACATCCCTGTGGAATCAACACTCTTTTCATCACAAATTCAAAACATATAGACATACAAGTTCCTAGCAAAAAATTAACTCTATCCCAGCCAAAATCAGTACAAGTGCATTAGATTATAAACACATGTTGCAATCCTTATATTGCAAAGCTGAAAACTAAAATATCTGGTTATTTCAGGGCAATCCAGATACAAATGTGCTTGAACTCCAGACTATACTTCTGTCTTTGGTTTGGTTGCACATTGAGAGAAAGTGTCCCATATGGAGCATTGCCAAGTTAGCTGGACAATTTTTTTGAGCCAAAACTGACCTCAGAATTCATGTTGAATGGCAATCAATACATACATCCTTATATACAAACATCATTTTACTCACTATAAATTCCTCATTTCTATTTAATGGGCAGCTGTATTCTGTCACTTATATCCTCAGCATGAATTTAAGGTGTCCTTCTATTTTTGCTGTATTCCACCATTATGGTAGTAAAAATTTAAGTCACCAGAGAAGGACTCTGCTCAGAGAGGAAATCACACAAGCTCTTAACCAGATGCAGGTGGAGCGAGAAGGCTTAGTACTATTGCACTGTTTGATCATCTAGAAAAAACTGCAAATCTAATCAGATCCCTATGTTGAGAACTTCATGAACAAAAACCAGGCACATACGCTCAAAGCAGAGGAGATGATATAACCCCATCCAAAGCCTCCTGTTGCTTTCCACATCCCACGCTAATCATTTAAATCTGAATTGTACGAGACTTGGCCAGCTTGCCCTCATCTGTGCCTGAGACTTACCCAGACACAGAAAAACATTTGACAGCTTTTTATTTGGGGTGAGAGAGGCACAAAACTCCATGTCATGATCATGTTGAAACCATCATATCTATATTTTCATTTTATTCAAAGAGCAATAGGGTTTTTGTGTCAAATTTAATTAAATTTTACAGAATATCTATAGCAGTTGTTACATATATCTTTAATCATCTTTATTATTAAAAGAAGAGGGAGAGGTTGCCAGTGCTATCAATATAAAACTACTGCAATACTTTCTCCAGTGAGGCACTTAAAATATTAATTCATGGATGATATGCAAGATTAAAAGATTAAGCATATTTTATTATGAAAATATTGCTAATGCTAGTTTTACTTCCATAAAACTGCAACTTTAACAGCAGCTTTGATGTCATTGTTCTGTGCATGTGACAGTAGTGCAAAAGTTATGAGCCAGCAGTGCCCTGGCAGCCAGGAGAGCCAAGCGTGTCCTGGGGTGCATCAGGCACAGCAGCACCAGCCAGGCAAGGGAGGGGATTGTGCTGCTCTGCTCTGCTCGGCTCTGGGGCAGCCTCACCTTGAGTATTGTGCGCGTTTTTGGGTACCACAAATATCAGAGAGCTATTAAACTACCAGAGGGTGTCCAGAGGAGGACAATGAAGATGGTGAAGGGCCTTGAGGGGAAGCTGTATGAGGAGCAGCTGAGGTCACTTGAAAGGGGCAGAGGAGGGGCAGGAAATGATCTCTTCTCCATGGTGACCAGTGACAGGAACAGTGAGGGAATGTCCTGAAGTTGTGTCAGGGGAGTTTACTTTAGGTATTAGAAAAAGGTTCTTCACCCAGAGGGTGGCTGTGCACTGGAAGAGGCTTCCCAGGAAGTGGTAGCAGCACCAGCCTGACAGAACTCAAGAAACATTTGGACAATGTTCTTGGGTGTGTGGTGTGAATCTTGGGGCTGCTTTGAGCTGGGCCAGGGGTTGGACTCAATGATCCTTGCGGGTCCCTTCCAACTCATCTTATTCCGTGATTCTGTGACAGCTCTTCTAGGAGGTGTGCCTCTCAAGGAAGGATAATGGGACAAATGAAATTAAAATTAGGGACATGGTTCAGTGCTGAACTTGGCAATGTAATGTTTACACTTGGACTTGATGATCTTAAAGACCTTTTCCAATTTGTGGTTGTATGATTCTCTGAAAAGGCCCATACATTGCTGAAATCAATGCCACAAAATTAGAGGCAACATAACAAAGAGAAGGAAAGCCAGTTGGTACACAATGGCAGCAATTTTTAATAAAGCTTTGTACCTCATTGACCAGATCTGAGAGGGATCAATTGTTTCCACCACTACAGTAGAAATATAATTCTGAAATACAGTACCTACTTGCATTTCCACTCACCACTAGATAACTGATTTAGAAAAAATATTAGATGATCAAAATAACTACAAAAATGTACAGAAGAAAAGAAAAAGTATAACAGGTGTTTACCACAGCTCACATTTTTTTTTAAACAGCAAACAAAATTTCTTAAAAAAAGTTCATGAACAATCTAAGTAACTGATCAACTGAGAGAAGAAGGTACTTTTCTGTGACAATATTTTATTCCTAGAATTTCTTTTAAAGTGAATACAGGGATTTGTTAATCAAAACTATCACAGTTACCTCAGTCAAGAAATAGAATCTTAATTCCACCCATATTTTTTTCCATCTTCCCCTTTTAGCCAAAACATAAATATCAAGCAAATATCTACTAATGGAGGTCTGAATTTCAGATAGTCAAGAGAAAGTTAAAAGGAAATTTTTCTTCTTTCTTCTTAATCTGAACAGGCAGTACAACTTTTTCTCCAAGGACATGTGCTTTGGAAGCAAATAATAGTAGCAATAACTATTATCATTTGCATGGAGTTTTACATTTACAAATCTCTGTGAAGACAGTAATTACTTTACTGAAACAGAGGTTCTGTCATTTACATTTCTCCAGGACATACACACTGTTATGTGTGAACAGACTGAGAATATATTGTAGGTATATATTCTATCATCAATTAAGACTCCTTTTTAAACAAAGGGCAATCACTCTCAGAAAGCCAAATAAGGACCTGTGAGCTCAAACTTTGCTATTAGACCATCAAAATTCTGTAAAAAGAAAGAAAAAAGAAGGCAAACTGGAAAGCCTAAGGGAATTTTCACAACCTCCATCAGTGAACATGGGAGAATATTTTTAAAAAAGTAATTTTAGGTATCATGGCAGCGCTAAACTGACCTTTGCTAATTATGAGCAGGCTTCTACCCAGTGTTGTTTCTCCATGACCATAAACATCACATGTGTACTAATACAAAAATGGATGAGGGCACCTTTTCTCTGGTCCTGAAGGCAATGTCTCTTCTCCCCTCAGAGTGGGATGGTCTGGCCCACACAGGCTGAGATGGACAATGCCTGACCTTGCTTTCTCCCATACTGTGCCCAGTTATCACAAGCCAAAACAGGAAAAAAGCAAGGAGTAATTAAGTAGTAGAGAAGTTCATGGACCAGTGCTCTTACCCTGAGCGATGAGAAACATAGCTTCAAGCTTCAAGAGTAATCCTAAATTAAGATGTCAATTAGTGAAAGCAAAAATCAAAGAATATAAGGGCATTGGAAAGGATGTGTGCATATTTTACTTATATGTGTTTGTTCTTTCAAATATGTTACAATTTTTCTATATCATTCAAATAGCTTTTTACCAGGACCTATAATTGTGGAAATATTTTGTTTTTGTTAACTGATGTTGAGAAAATCTTCATTAGAGAAACTCACTTGCAATTTATCTCCTTTGAAATTAACAGAGTTGCCTTGGGAATGAATTTGATCCAATCTTTTCAGCTGTGTCCTAACATAGATTGGAGTAAGAACCTTTTCACAAGTGACAATACTAGAATAAAAATTAATGAAGGAGTGGAATCAAACTGTTGGGAAAATTAAAAGAAAAGCAATCCTTTTTCAGAAATGTAACTGCATTGTAACATTGACCATGATCTTGCCTTTCTATGGCTTTTTTGCAATTGTAGCTGTAGGTTTCCAGACCAATATAGCTTGCTCAGTGTAATAGCACAGACATGATCTTAGAAAAAAATATATTAAATGGAGATCATATCACATGGGACATTGATCCTGATTTACATTAAAAATATTCTGTAGTCAAGTACAAAACATGCTCTCTGACTATCCTTCAGCAAATGAGACCCTCTTTTTAGTTCCATTGCCTATTATATTTGTATTTTTTCTAATTATAACAGCCATTTTGGTTTAAAAAATAAAAAAGAATATGACACTTATTTCAAATATTTGTCCTCAGCTATTTAAGGCAAAAGTTAGCAGTATTCTGCACATTATTGTAAAAAAATTTTACCAATATTGCCTTACCAAATCTCTCCCCATTTATCTTCCTTTCTGTCATACAAGACAAAATTTTAGCAGAAGTCTCCAGATCAAACTTCTGAAAAGAGAAACTGAATAATTTTGGTCAAACCATCCAGAAAAGAGAGGCTCTGAATATAAATGAATGCATAATTCAAAAAGATATTTTGCTTCCTTGGAAGGAAAACAAAGAAACAAAACCTCCCAAACTGACAACCAGACTGAAGCTACTGACCAAAAATCCACACAATACAATATAGTTAAATAAACAGCAATACTAAAATGTCTTGAAGTATGCCATTGCCTACATGACTCAATACAAAAGTAATTTCAGTGATCCTCTGCAAATTCTCTATTTTATTATTTTTCTTTTCCATAGTTTGGAAAGTTTCCTTTTCATGCACTTGTTTCTAATGTTACCAAGGCAAAATGAAGATGTATTTCACTTGGTGTTACCATTCTAGAGATTAATGCATTTTATCCTGGATTTTTAATTGTTAGCAGCTATTCCCATTATGCCTTCACATTTATTCTTTAAAAATAATCCAGAAGAGTAAATAAAAGTAACTTAATTATATAGTGCATGATGAAAAAAAAAGCAAAAGTATTGGAAGTATTGGATGTGAAGTCAAACTGAGACTTTTTCTTCTTTTTTTCTTCCTTTTTGTCCTTTTTCCCCTGGTTTTAAAATGTTGCTGCTGCTTTTCATGGACCTGACAATAAAAAGAGACACTCTTATTCAGCAGGGCATAATCAATCCACTGCTGGGAGAGGAATTTTGGCACAACTAGAGGAGACTGTCTCTTGAAAATCTGTTCTGAACTTACAGATCCTTCCAGGTTTCAACTCTGACCTAAATTCTTTGTGTCTGAATCCTTGTGATTAAAAGTCATAAACTGAAACTTTGAGGGAACTTATGAATAAGAGTTCTGGAAAACACTGATTGTAAATTGATTGTTGTAAAATTGTTACAGAATTATTAACCCAAGGCATAAAATCAACTGTGTGACAACATCTGTAGAAATGCAGCTCTTAATACGTGGATTTTCTAATACTATTAATGCAGTTGCTCTTTCTAGATATGTAAAACCTGAAAAAAAATTGTAGCAAAATATGTTCTAATATTTGTCTCTAAATATGTTTTCAAGAGAATTCTTTGCCCATTTCTGTAAAAGGAGTGGAAAGTTAATGCTTACAAAACAAAATAAAATGAACTCAAACAAATTGCCTGGTCTTCCAGGAAAAAGGAATTGAAAAAAAAACCTACATGAACATTGGGCTTTTCCCTAAATTGTATTGCTTTAGTGAAATATCTCTACTAATGAAAATGCATTTTGATTTACTAACCAATAATTCAATATCTGGTAAATTATTAATACTACTTCTTCATTCCAGCTGATAGTTTAGTCATCTCCATGACAATCAAAATGCAAAGTATAGAAAGTAAAAAGGAGCATATTAGATAAACTTAGCTAGTAAAGAAAAGGCAGAGCCCATTTGTAGTTATTTCAGCTTTTAGATCCCAACACCGATTAGTTTAATTTCTCTTGAACTACTTAATATGTAAAAAGAATTCCAAATTGATTCTGCAACAGATGTCTGTCCAGCTAGGTCGGACTCCATATCCTCTTATTAGTGAATTAAATGGCTGAGCTCAATCTCCAGTGGTGTCTGAGCACCCTAAATATTGAAAGGCAAAAACTTCATGGAAGTCTGATTTTTGCAGTACAACTAACTTCTGAACCCAAGTTGTTTAATTCTTCCCTTTGAGAGTATTGCCAAGGACAACAATGTTCTGCAGTGTAATTGACTGATGGAAAAGGTCCAATATGTTAAGGAACCAAGAAGGGAAAGGAGGGGTAGGAAGGGGGTGTATCTGCTCTTTCTCAGAGTCATTTGGCAATCTGATGAGCTCTGAGAATTTGTCAAAATTAAACTGACCATGCCCAGACAGAATTGTTCCTTTTCTCTTTCTTGGAGCAGCTTTGATGGCAAATGGGACATTATTTCTATCTTTCTGTCAGACAGTTATAGCATACTGTGTTTATAAATCCACTACCAGTCTGATTTTTGCTAAATAGTCTTTCAAAATCTCTTACCTCCTTGAATAAGCAGTACTGCCTAAAATGTCATGAGGTGCCAATATATATTAAGTTGAAAGGTCCCTTGATGTTTTACTTTTTCCAGAACCACTAGCTACTCTATAGTATTTCTGAGAAGCATATTTTCTTTTGGGTCATAGATGCCAAGACTAACAAGTATAATTTTATGGATGCAAGAAAATACTATGGTTCTAATTTGGAAGTATATGTTCTCTTACAGAAAATGCACCTGTGGTAAAGGTTTTTTTGTGAAAAGATATTGTCGTATTTTTTCTTTATTAGTGAAATGTTATCTCTCCATAGGGTGCTCCCATCCTCCTCTCACAGGCTTAACCTGCAATTAGTGCAATAAAATACTGTAGGAGTCCCAGAAATATCATTCTAAAAGGAAAGCACTTCCTGAAAAGCTGCAATATTAATGCATTAGCATTTTGAGAATTACATTCTTTGAAATGAACCAGTGTTGGAGAGAGTGGAATTCTGAAAGATTCAGAGGCAAATGATGTACTGTTGCACTGGAAGATAAAACTAGTCTGGACTTTTCCAAAACACTAAATTTGAAATGTTAACACCAAAGATTAGAGTCAAACCATGTTTCAGAGTCCAGAAAGGAACTGTTACATGATAAGCTGCGATGAATCCAGAGAATTTCTGGCTTGTTTTTGAGCTCCATAGGAGAGGAATTTTAGAAATCTTTAATGGAAACTATCAGCAAGTCTAAACTGAAAATGAAATACAATTAATGACACATAAATTTTTCTTTTTATTTAGCATTAAATATGAATTTATAGCTCAGCATAATTCTTATTCATAAACATGAGTCTAATTTTCTAGTAAACATCTTTCAAAATGAGTTTGTTTAGAAATGTTACAGGTTTATTTTGACTAACTGTGATATCTATGCAAGGTTTTTGCCATATCTATAAATTTAAAGATATTTCACTAAAAGCAAAATCAAACCTATTTTGCTTGCACACATTCATATATTCCATAAATACACTTCATATGCATATCCATCATGAACAAAGTGCATGCATCTGTATTTATGCATCAAAGTGATTATGAAATTAGTCTGAGTAGAAAAGTTTGAACAAAAAATAGAAAATGATGAGTCAATCTTAAGTATTTTTGTAAGCATACCAGAGGTAGTTAAGGCTGAAATGATGTAGAAAAAAAGTGTATTTTACATATACTTTTCTGATTTCTTTATGATTTTTTGAATTTTATATTTTTTTTAGAAATGGAAAATACTATGCACAAAAAACTGAACAGGATAAGAACAGACGTTCTTGATCAGAACAAGGACCAAGCCCTGATCCATGACAAGGGGAGCCATGCAAGCATCTTATCTCTGGCATTAATGATCAGGAAGAGGCAAGAATTACAAAAGGAAAAGGAAAAGGCAAGAATTACAAAAGGAACAGGAACAGGAACAGGAACAGGAACAGGAACAGGAAAAGGAAAAGGAAAAGGAAAAGGAAAAGGAAAAGGAAAAGGAAAAGGAAAAGGAAAAGAAAAGGAAAAGGAAAAGGAGGGAAGGGAAGGGAAGGGAAGGGAAGGGAAGGGAAGGGAAGGGAAGGGAAGGGAAGGGAAGGGAAGGGAAGGGAAGGGAAGGGAAGGGAAGGGAAGGGAAGGGAAGGGAAGGGAAGGGAAGGGAAGGGAAGGGAAGGGAAGGGAAGGGAAGGGAAGGGAAGGGAAGACCCTAAATACCAAACAACCAAGAAAAGAATTAAGAAAGAAAGAAAAGCAGAGAGGGAAATTATAGGATGACTAAGCCTTTCAGTCCCTGGTAGGTAGCATACTTGGATATTTTACTGAACATTGAATATGGATCACACCATTTTAATGTACAGACAAGTGGCTATCTCTACTTGTCCTGCACTGCCCACACCTGCTGATACTTAACATTCCTTGTGTCAGTTTGTGCCTATGAGTTCCAGATTTCAGTTTTTCACCAAATTAATATTTTTTTAAAGAAACTATTATTGCATTGATTCCTTTTCTCAAATGTTCTTTTCTAAACCAAAAGTTTTAACCTATTTAGCCTTCCCTCAAAGAGCTGATCATACTTGCTGTTCTTCTGGCATTTCTCCAAGGTCTTTTTCTGACCATTGCTGACAGTTTCAGAGATCTAAAATGACTTGTACAACTTCTTTGCAATTAGAAGTAATTTAGAGTCTCCTATTCTAACAATATATTTATTGTTTGTATTATTTTTGTTTATTACTTCATGTGAAAGTAATTTCATTTACAAATTTTTCACCTCTTCGTTTGATGACCTCCTCATTCAATGCTGTCTGATCTTTGCACAAGCATTTACATCCACAGTTAGATTTAACTATTCTCAATAACTTTCTGTCATTAAGCAGACTTTGCTACCTGTTTCCACAAGTCTGCTTAATGAAAGCTTTGCAGCCCAATAAGAGGTGAGATTAGATTTTAAAAGGGTATTTGATGTTTTTAAATCCACTTTTTTGCAATATTTTATCCAAACTGATAAATAAAAAATTATTTCTTTTAAACGTGTCTGAGCAATCTTATCATTAGCAAGTTCCTGTGGTGGGGTTGGGAAAGGAGGAGAGGAAAAAAGGAGGGAGAAATAAAATCAAAAATCCAGCATTTTTCTTCAACTGACTTACACTTTTCTGGACAACCTTTTTATTCTTTTGTTGATACATGAAAAAAATCTATTAACATCTTTTTTCTCAGTCACTCATATTCTTTGCTTTGGCAAAGTTGTTAGTTTGTCCATAAAGTCATACCTTCCACTTACTACAAATAAGATATTATTTAATAGAATTTTATGTAGCCAGAGCGACTTTTTTTCTACCTTTGCATGAACATTGCATGGTTTCCTTGATAAACAGGATTGACCTTGTACCACTGATACCAGGTGCTTCACTGAGGAGACAGAAATGTGATCATGATTGTAACAGTGGCTGACCTTCTGCATGGAAACTGGAGATGGCATCTGGGTTTCCCACAGTCACTTCTGTGTTCTGTAAAGTCATTAGGTTCTTAAATGTCCACATCTATATGTGAAATTATGTCTATGGCGACTTACAGCTTAACCTTTAAGAAAGCATGTTGTACTTTTCTTTTTTTCTTTTTTTTTTTTTTTACTATATCACAAGAAAAAACAGGGGCCCTATTCAGCCCTCAGGGCTGCATCCAGATTTCTAGTTCTAAAATGCAGTCTCCATCCTGCAGAAACCTTATGCTGATAATGACTTGATGAAATATAAGGATGAAATAAATCCATAGATGGAGGAGAGAGGTTTAAGGTGACAGCAACAGAAGTATATCTTTGCATAGACAAAGAGAACATGCTGCAGCTTTGACCTGTTGTTGCTGATTGATTGCAGTTCATGCAGAATCTCATGGAGATGGTAATTCCATGTCTCCATTTTATGCCCTTGTTAAATCAATGTATCCTACAGGTTGTTGCCATAGACATTTCAAGTCAAAATTGCAGGTCCTGATATGTTAGGTCCATTAGTTCTTATATTATTGAAGCTGATCGAGATAAAAGCTTTTCATCTTTTCTTGAATTTTTGTAGGAATTTTTTTCTTCTAAGATGCAGCAAAGCACCTTTTTATTTTTGCCTACTTTTTACTTCTTAAATAATTTCTCAACCAATAGATAACAGAAATACTTCCAATTTTCAATTATCCTCTAGATTTGAAGGCATGGAAATATAATGACTGACAAAGATATTTTCATAAAATTCTCAGAGGAGGTAATCAGAACCCAGAAGATATCTTCAGGAATGATATTACCATTTTATCTGCATTAACTTTCCTTAAGGAATGCATTGTGTTGTTAATCCCAGATCTTCCTTACCCTTGGCTGGCTTTTCTCAACATCCATAAGCAATGAAATATTCAAATCAACCTGCTATTGAGAAATGAGAAATCAATGGTTTTATAAAGGTACTTATAATGGTCAGCCTAAAAGAGGAGCAAGAATAATATGAGATAATAATATCAGTGTGGCTGCCTTAATTAGGGTCTTTATAGCCTCCAGAGATTGATTTCTAACCTTTAGATACTTCAAATATCTCTAGGAAAATTCCACTGACTATATAAACAACGTAGGTTTCCAAATTCAGAAATTTCTATTAAGTGTTTAAATTATTTCCTCCTCCTGACCTTTTTGTGTTCCTTTTTTTCTTCTAAGCATTTTCGTCTCTTTCAGCTGTGAATATTTAAAATAAAAATACTCAAAATAAAATAAAAAAAAAAAATCAGTGCAATAAAGTATTTTCAGGGGATAGCAAATTGACACATCCATTTTACGGGACTCTGAACTGTAAAATTCAGTTCTTATAGGCCCATGATTCCAGCAAGAAGCTTTCTTTGTGGTAGTTCCTCATTGCACCCTCTCTTTATGGCTATTTATGTTCAAATAATAGCAACATATATTTAATAGATATGCAAACAAAATATAAATAAAAAGAGGATTGTATTCTTTTTTTTAAGGATTGCTTTTGATAAATGCAGCTCTTTTTCAAATACAGTCATGGACTTTGCTCACTTGGCAAAAGCCATCACTACAATGTAACAGCCTCCATCAAAATGGTTTCTACCCTTTCGTCTGCTTCATTAAATATCCCAGATCTCCAGTGTCAGTACTGGGTTGTGGTCATCTGAAAATCCATATCAAATGAATTGGTTAATTTCCTGAACTCTTTGGATAAACAAATTCATTTATTCTGATAAGTGAAAGCACTTGGAATAGCATATGCTGCTGGTGTGACTCACTGACTTTCTAGATAGCTAAGATTTCTTATGCAGGTGGCCTAATTTCAGATTTACAATGTGGGCCTGGAAATCTACTTTGATTTCTGTTTTTACTATACTACTGGAGCTATAACAAAGCTGAGAATTAAGTAACACATTTTCCAGCATGTACCTCACAGTTTCTTCCATGTTTGTCTTCCACTCCTTCAAAATCATAGCCCTTTGCAGTTATGGATATCTAATTTGGACAAAGGTCTTATTGGGAAGTCAATTAGGGTCTGCAGGCAGTTCCACAATATTAGTACTTCAAAAATTGGGAAAAAACCCTTAAGTTTGGATAAAATTAATAAACCTGCTATATATTTTGTTCTAAGATATTCCTTCTGCAGTGAGTTTTAGATTTTTATAATCCAATAATTATTAGATGGCAAATTGTTAATAAGGAAGTTTTCTCCAATGTGGTGTGTGTGAACCCAATGGAGTGCACAAGACAATCCACTGGGGTGCAGGAGGAATTTTTTTTGTATCATTGTTAAATAATAGATATATTTTTAAAAAAGAAGATTTCATCTCTGTCTCATTATTTTTAATATCTCATGTTATGCATGTTTTATAATGTCTATAATATGCTAGTGTAGTAGTACATACATACAAATTCTACAGAAAACACAAATGTGCATATATTGGCAGTGCATGCTCATATATTTTTTTATATGGTTGCACAGTCAAAAAAACTTAGATACCACTGCAGCGAAGAATCAGTGGCATTTACAAAACCTTTTTAAAAATACAAAAAGTTTAATGTACAGGAATCTCTTGTCTAAATTTTTTGAGCAAAATTAAAATGGCAGTATAAAGCTCTAATCAAAATCAAGATAGTCCATTAAAAATCTGTGAACAGTTCCATAAATAAACACTCTTCATAATCAAAGCAGCTTGTAAAAAATCATCTTCCTATCTGATATGAGTGGCATTTAAATTCTTCCCTATTCCTTTACAATTTCCCTATTAGGAAAAAGGTCAGAGATAAAAAGAGTTACAGATGAATACACTTTAATGCGGCATGGAAAAGAAAAGCCTCTTTGTAAAGAAGACTCATCTCTTGCTAAATCTAGCTAAAATAAATTTTAAAAAATATATTTCCTGCTCAGCTATAAAATATAAGCAGCTACATACATGGAACAACTCTTTTTTTTTTTTTTGCCAGTCCTTGACAGAAAAATTATGCTTGGGAATTTGAAACTCTTATACACCATTCACATGTACCTAATAAATAATGACAGAGAACTGGGTAAGCCTAGTGGCTTACATGTCTGAATAATATTTACTTAACCAGAACATTAATGCATCACTTTTTTTGTTTTGTTTTGTTTTCCCTGAGCTGAACAGTTCAGCTAACACAATTGCCACAGTCATTCTCTCAGCAGCACTGAAATCTACATTTAAGTGCCATCTGTGAGGCAGTCAAAAACTGGCTGATTCTGTGCCTTTGTTGTCCTGTATGATGTTATGCCTTAGTTAATAACTGAGAATTCAAGCACAGAGAAAGATGAATCTCTCTGATGTCATTCCCTTCATTGTATGTGAAGATCTGTGCCCCACCACCTACTAAGCTTTCCCTGACTGACCCGTGTTTACCTTCTGTTGGTGCCACTTCCCACTGTGTTATTGATGTGCTTTTCTGCCCAGGAAGCCGTCCTTCTCAATGCACTTTGTTAAGCTCAGGCCATGGGCACACACTGTTCTTTGTTGTACTGTATATGAGGAATGTTTTTGGAGGGGAGCACTGATGGTATCAACGATTTGGAGTTAAAGTGTCTCTGAAGCCACAGATGCAGCACACTGCATCATACAGGACAACAAAGGCAACACACTGTATTGCAGGGATTTAACTTAAAAGCTATTCAACTATGAGGTTTTCTCCTCACACCTAAGTGCCTTTCATTTACATAACAGAAAGCTATGTGCTTCTAAATACACAGACTAGGCATTTATTATCTTCTCTTATTGTTTAGGTTTTCTTCATTTAGCATTGCTGAAAGCTGTGCACCATGGCAGTCAGCATTTAAGATCAGCAATACTATTAAACGAACAATGTGCCTGTCAATTCACCTCCAAAGAAACCACATGTAGAGGCAAGGAATTTGCCTTTCTGATTTGATTTTCCTTTTTTGTCTTATATTTAAAGGTGTTTCCCAAAATGTGGACTATGCTCTCAATCACGAGTTAGGGAAAGAAGGGGGAAAAAAAGGTACACAAGAACCCTGGCTGGCAGGAGGAAAATTAATGAGCTTACGGTTTGGTCAATATATGACAGAGCCAGATCATGAACATTTTAGGTTTAATTTCCCAAAAGAGCAGAAAATTCACCTTTAAAAATAGTGGGAAATGCTTCTCCAGGGCTTTTTTTTTTTTCTCTTCATGGTACTGGTGGTGTTTTCACTAAACCTCTAATACCTGCTTATATTTCTTGAGTAACTGTACTGGTAAACCAACTTACTCTCTTTTTAATTCTTGTCATTATTCAGAAAGAAATCCATGAAAAGGTGGCTGTTCACTTACGAATAACAAATCCTGTAAAATTATACTCTGAATGAGGTCTTTCCTCTCCTTTCCTCTGCACAGTTTGTCTTCTAAACTTAATCGATTCTGACTTTGTCTCTGCAAGAAATGCGAATTGTGCATTCTGATCTCAGTTAACCCACCTAGGGAGAAGAAAGTGTTTCAAAACACATGTGGAACAAGAGGCTTGATGAAGCAAAACGATGCAATGATGACTAAGTCTAATGAACACTGTGATTTAAAGCATCTAGCCTTTGGAAAAAAAATAATATCTAGAGAGTTTTCTTTCCTGATTGTCACCTCAAGTGAGTTGATATTAGGTCTGTGACAGCAGTACTAATTTTCTTCTCTCTCCTAGAAGTGCAATGGTCCATACTATCGTATTAGTTATGCTCTTTATTGCATAAATGCTGTGTCTTTCTTAGCAGAAATAAAGTATTAATGAACTTGTGGTGAAATCAAGGGGACCAACTGGATTAATGGATGATAGACATGTTAGATGGGGGCACTAAACACATTGTCAGAGCCTGTTTAATTTGTATGAGAGCATCTGTGATGCTCCTGAAACCAGAGGCATAAGTGAAAAATTTGTTTTCTACCTTTACTTACAACAGTAATAGAGGTAGTTATTAAACTTTTATACTTACAGGAAAAATCAACATACTGATTTGATACATGAACACTTTCGTTTCTTTTAAAGTGGATCCTTAGATATTCAGAAGGAAAAGCAAGCAAAAGAAACAAAAGACAAATCTGGACTTTAAAGATTTTAACATGTCTACCACCTTTGCTTCCTTCTAAAATAATAAAATCAACTAGCATTAATAGCATATTTTGATAACATCTAATATGATGGTCACATTTACTTAAAACAATGAAAAATATTTTCCTCAGGAACTTTTTTATTGTATTTTTTCCCTCTGTATATCATATGCCTGCATGTGAAGGTGAAGGGTTTTTTTTCAAAATATGGGTTTCTTTTTTCAGTTATAGAATAATCAGGAAAAAAGTCAAAATTAAGCAGTGAAGATCTGAAGCAGACACTTTCTAATGTGTACTATCTGAATTCTGTGGGAGGAATATGAAAAAAAAAATCCCAAGAGGAGAACTCCCTGCTGTTTTTAGAGGTGAGTTTTCTGCTCTTGTGGGAAATGAAACCCCAAAAGAGGAGGTAGTAAGCACTACTTCTCTGGTATTTATTACAAAGCCATTATTCATTAATGTTCTATTTTGCTAGTCAATCTGTAGTAACATAGTTTCATAGAGCCTTTGTTGTAATTTGGCATGTCTCAACGTCATTTTTTACATAGCTAATCAATGGCTTGTATTCAAATTCAGGAGTTTAAGGATTGAAGAAATAGGTTTGATATTTCCCTAACTGAAAGGTCTAAAGAAAAGTAATATTTCACATTTGACACTGCCTTTTTCTTTATTGATCACTCAGTAAAGCTGGAAAAGATCACTGATGTCACTACTGCTTCCCTGCTTCTTGTTTTATTAACAATGATATATTGCTCTCTTTGGAAATAAATACACTGGAAGCAATATACTAAGAACAGGCAAAAGTGTGACATATCAGTTCTAGTCATTTCTTTAATCTCCTTATAGATTAGTTATGGGTGAAATGCTACAAGCACACTTATTAATTCGTGTTCTGTTTGCAGTTGAAAGTATGGACTAAGTCAAAGGCAAGTCCTTTAAGATAGAAAGAGTTCAAGCATTCTCAAAATATAAATATTTTCTGTTCCATTTAGACAAACTATTTAACAACCTATGGATCGGGGCAGATAATTTTTCCACTGGATAAGCAGTAATTTATATTTTTTTAGGTTTTAGTTTTAATTAGTAACAATGTTTTAATTTAATTTGAAAAGGAATTAAGAAGGAAAACAGGACTACTAGGGGATTTGCAGCTAGCTATACATAATGACTTACTTTTTACATGCCAATAAAGACAATTTTAGATTTAATGAGCGATTTCAGTAATTATTTGTAACATGAATAAGCATGGCATTTGCAAATATAATGATGCACTGTGTATCATCATATCTCTCAAGAGATGTAGCATCATATCTCTCAAGACAGTTCATAAAAACACATGGCCTTTGTTCATCAAAATCAACAACAATATATATATTGTTTGTAGAACAAAAATATCCATAAACATTTCTCTTCAGCCATTTCTCAGCTGCAATGTGCTATAGACAGATATTTTAAATGCCAGCAGTGCATTATAGAAGATATGACTAATCTAGAGAATTTCCATTTGAAAGAGAAATGAGTAATAATTGATTGGCCTAGATCCAAAGTCACAGTGGGGTTCAAAAAGCTTGTAAGTGCCCTCATAAAAATAGAAGCTGTATCAACCAATTGAATTTAATTATATGTGAAGGTGATGAGGGAGCTAAACAGCCTGTAATTGGAGTCCAATTACTCTGCTGGTCTTCCATAAAATTAATTCATCTGAAAGTTTGCCATTGTCCCATGCTCGAGGCCTGCTGCTGGTTTAATTAGTTAATACTGAGGAATCTTGAAACATTACATTATTTTGTCTTTATTGCCAATTATGGGTTAAGGAAAATTGTGTATAAAATATTAACATCTGCTTCCAGCACAACTTGGAGAGGGCAAAGGTAAAATATCTCATACTTAATCATGTTAAGAGGAAGAAGATGTCTTTAAATACAGAAAAATCTTCCTGCTAGTCAAGGCTTATCAAATTAAAAATCAAGGTGCAAAAGATCATTTGAATGAGATGTAATAAAAATATGAAGTATAAGAGTTTATATAGCAGCTTCATGTAGCAACAGTTTAAGTCTGTTATAGAGTTCAAGTATCACTTGTATCCAGAGGAAAACCAGAGAGAAAAAGGGTTTGGATCACTGTCCTTTTCCTCAGTGGTAGTATCCATATTGCTCCTAATAACTATGGAAGTGAGTGCAATAACATTCCCTGTCTTCCTTCACTATCAGCAATATACCATTCATGTCTAAACATTAACATTAAATAACAATATTTTATTCTGAAGAGTATTTTTGTAAAAGGCTTACTCACTCAAAAGCCAAAAGCTGCTGAATATTGTTCCAGCAATTTCTGTCTCTCTTTTCATATAAAACCTGTGTAGACAACTCGAAATTAAAGGGAAAGGAGACAGGAAGTACCTGTACTTAAATTAAACTCTAAAAGACAAAAACATTCATTCTGGTTTGTTTCAAAACTGTCTGCAGAAATGGCAGTTTCTACTGTTTTAACAGATTTTAGATCAGTCTACTGACTGGGTTGAAACCCTTTTTTCTTATTGTAGTCTCAGAAATGACAATCATTGAAAACAAAAGTACTATGTGGTCAGAAGTAGGCACTATGTGGTACATGATTCCAAAAGATTTTTTGAACTTGAAATGGTGAAGGAGAAAAAAAATACTTGATGAGTCCCAAGAATGGTATGCATTTATTTCCCCAAAGACTCATTCATATCTACAAAGAGCTAATTACAGTATGAAAGCTATAAAAAGTTCCATTTTGGAAAGTTTGGGAAAAAGTGTATCAGCAACAGGCTTTTTTTTTTTCTTTTCTTAAGAGTGAAAAGTTGAAATTTAAAGAGAAACCATTTTGTGGACAGTGCACATTGATTAAAGTAGCTTTTTAAATACTTACACACACTACTGTACTTTCTCAGACAAACAATAAACAATTTTATCATAGCCCCATTGAACATATGCAATACAAATTCCCATTATGGTTTTCTATCCCTCTTCCAGGGGTAGGACTATTGTAGTGAGTTGCTTTTTAAGCTCATTTTATTCAATTGAAAATGTGGAGATAAATCTCTTCTTACTGGAGTAATGTTAAAGTCAGGTTTTTAAAACAAAATATACTGCATATTTCAGAAACTGTGAGAGAGAGGCTACTCTCCTAAGGGCTAGATTCACGACGACTCAGAAAGGTAAAAAACAGAGAGAAAACCCTCTGTGAAAAAAGAGTCAGAAATAAAAGAACTTCATCTAACTTTTAAAGAAAAATAAATATAAGGCTTCATTTCCTAAACTTAAGAAGGAAAGTGCTGGAGCCTTAAACATTCTTTTAAGCCATAGAGATGCATTAAGTTTCTTTGATTAATCTGAACTATTTCTATGGTCTGCCAGTTCTATAAAACATGAAGAAACTAAGCAAAAGAAAGATGTTGAACAGTACAGTCAGGAAGGCAAGGAAATTATACTGGCAAAACCTAAGGGCTTCCTGACAAGGCAGGGTCTGCCATAAAAAACTATTAGAAACTATCCAAACCAGATAGATTTTAACTAGAATTTACTATATGTAATTAACAAGTAGGATTATTCCATCATGGGTGATAATAGGCTAACCAGTGGGTGATTTCTAAGGTTCAGTTTCTTTGTTTTTCCTTCTGCTCATGGGAAGGGAGCAGAGAGCAGCTCAGCACACAGGAAGTGAACAGCTGCTGAGGGCTGCTAGTGCTGGAGAGGAGGTACTGAAGTGCTCCCTGTTGAACAGAGATGGCAGGATACTGCCATTAAAAATGTTGGCTTTCACTAAGGGAGGAAACACAAGTGTTTGTCTCAAACCTTTCATACTAATTTGAGTGCCTGCCATTCAGATAAGTAAATTTATTTGCCATACAAAAAACTCCGGGTGTTTCCTGTTTAGAACCAGTCAGAGTTTATGGAGAGTCAAAGTGTGGCACATCCTACCAAAAAATGTATATCTCCTGTCTCCTTCTCTCTCCTATACTCCTTCAAAAGCAGCTTCAGATTATAAGGACCAAATAAGAAAAAATATTTCCTTTCCTTGGGATGGAAATACTGGAGTAAAAAAATAACATTGACTTTAATTATATGCAGATAGTGAACTTTATCCCTCTCATTGTATTTACAGACTGTATATATTCTGTTTCTCATTCATAGCAGAATAAGTCTATAACACTTCTACAAATTATAATTTACAGATGACAGTGAGCAAGAAAATTTAATCCCTGTATGTCTACCAAATCTATATAAAACAAATGGTTCTGTTGGCCCTGGAAATACTGAAATTGGGGGTGTATGAAGGAGTATTATGCATCTCTATTTTATTTATGGGACATTTTATTTAGATCATGGGCATTGAATTAGAAATATTTTATAATCTGTATAGCCACAAATAACATCAAATCATGAAAGGTTCAGCGAGGAATGTTACAAAATTCCCCCCATCTTCCTTAAATAAATATTTTCTTGAAAAAAAAAGTCAATATTGAAATATTTCTATCAATATATTTCATTTCACACTGACAACAAAAGTAGAGATGTAAGTGATCTGGTACAGTGTCCTCTGTCTGCATCCATGTGCTCATCAAAAAGAAACTATTCTCTTTTAAGGAGTTCTTCATGTGTCTTTCTCTTCATGGTGAAGTTTTACCCGAGTAAGTAACATAATTCGACAGCTTCACTCATGAGCAGTAAAAGTCAGTCTTACACTTCTGTTAAAGAAGGTAAATAATTGCTTTGACTGAAAAAAAATCATTTCCACGGCAAAAGCGGGATATACGTATTGACATTTTCACATTGTTGAAATCTATAATCTTGGAAGAAGTCAGCAAACAAGCTGTACTTAAACAAAATTGCCTGCCTACATGAAGCTATTTGAGAGACTGGGACATAAAGGAGAAGCAATCCATAAAGACAAATTTATTTTTATTTCACTTTAATGACCTTTAATATTTGCAGAACACTTTAGAAATGAAAAATGATCTATCTAATTTCTACATCAGATGTGAGTGCTTCATCTCATCAATATTCCACCTGTATGTTCATCATTCAGATGGCTGTTCAAGGGCTGGTGACTGACTCTAAAAAAGTCACTCACTGTCAGTGAGAGCCAAAAAGTGAGCTGCAAAAAAACACTGCTTGTGTTCTTTGGGGTTAAAGAGCCAAGCCCAAAGATTGCTCTACATAGATATCTAATTAGATGTGTATGTGGGTCTATGCTACATGACATGCAACTGCAAACCATGCTGTCCTCAGGAAAATGGAAGACCAAGGCTCTTTGTCATTCCCTTAATAAATTTATGGTCTGTCTAGCCCCTACTGTACTCTTTGTGGCAACAGTGGTCTCATAGGTAAGTGTGTCTTTCTGAAATAGAAAGGCTGTCTTTATATGTAGGGGAAGATGGCTTAGTCTTATATGGAACTTTTCATATAAAATTTTGTTACACAAAATGTTGCCAAAGGAACACACTGCTTTTACCTCTCCATTTTAAACTGAAGGCCAGTCTCCATGACAGGACTAGAAATATAACTTCTTATCATCTATACCCTTTCCTTGTTTAATTTGATTAATTATTTTCACTGTCTTAAGAGAGAATAGCATTTTTAAATTGGATTTTTTTGAATGAAGGGAGGTCTGCAGCAAAGATTTTTAAAATATGCATATTTGTGTATGTCAGTGTGTGTGTAATAGCAGGTGTTTTATACCCCACAGAATGATCTCCATTTTCACAGGAATCAGGGATGTAACTGTGACAAATTTATGTTTGATAGTTTTGTTTTGGTGAAAACATAACAAAAGGAGGGGGTTTTCCTACTTTGCTGGCAATTACAAGTTTTTATTGTTTTATTTTTCATTCATATTTTCTCTATGCAAGAGCCATATACTCTTATATTATCATACTTGTAAAATGCTGTTTTAAAATTATGCTGAATGGCATTTAGAAGTAACGCCAGCAATGGGCCAAGTTCTGATTTACTCATAAACATGACCCTCTGTCTATTCCTTAATAAGATGTTACTGAGGACAGATTTTAAGAATTTTTACTTGAATAAATATCTGGCAAATAGAAAATTAATGGAAAAAAAACTTTCTACAAAGTGCGATAATTATAAGAATTGGTTTTTGAAAGATAAATTATTTGATGGAAAAGGGAAAAAAAATCTCACATAAAGCTAGGTAGCTATGTCATTAGTTTAATATGTTCTTATAAACTGCAACAGGAAAAAGGCATAGCTGTTTTCATCACTTAAGTATTGAGATAAAATAAAGAGCATTGAATGATTTTTCATATAATTCTATAAAGCTTTTATTTAATATTTGAAGGACTATTTCTGTGTGACACTCCACGTGATAGTTAGTTTCCACAAATAAGCTATTATGCAAAGAAAAAAGATATTTTTACCTTACTTCCCATTCTATGTTTACACAAGAAATAGTCTCCCATCCCACACACATCACAAAGCTATACCTTTTGCTCCAGTTTCCACAACCCAAGCAAAACCATGGCTTTTAAAAGTATATCTTTCCTTGCTCTGTATTAAATGACAGAACTTGGAATAGAATTAAAACATATGAAAAAATCTGAGAAGCAAAAAAAGCCAATAACTTAGCAAGGAAAACCAGTATCCTTTGTCATTATTTAGTACATAACAGTCATTTTTTTTACAGTAACTCTTTAACTTTAAATAAACTAGAAATCTTTCCTCTCCTAAAATGCAGGAATGCTCAAGGCATACCCTGAACTTTTCAACTCCTGTATATGCCTCTTGGATATGGCTCTGTGTTGGCTGCTGAACTCCAGCAAGATCATCTCTGCCCTTCTGACATTCAGCCAGCTCAAGCACATCTGACTGGGAGCTGCTTCCAACCAGTATTGTTTGTAAATTATTTTTTTGATCGCCAGCTGTTTCTCCCTGCAAATACTGCTTCATGCATTGCATGTGGAAATTTTCTACTACTGGTCACACACATATATGTACAAGACTTTGGACGTTTTATGCTAAAGAGCAGGATTATTTTATTTGCATAGATTTTAGGTCCTTAAAAAAAAAAGAAAGAAAAAAAAAGCAAAAAAAAAACCCACCACAAACCTTAAAAAAATCAACCAATGCAATCCAAAACCAAACCAAACCAAAGCAAACCCACAACAAAAAAAACAAACAACAACAAATACGTAGAATGGAATTACTTTGACAATGACAAGGAAATAATTTTTTTCCAAACATTAGCTGTGTCTGTAAAGACAAGAGACAAGTGCAGATGACATATAAAAATAAACTTCACCTGCACAAATTGCAGTTACTAATGCTAAAATGTTCCTCTTTCTTGTTGGCCTTAGTACTTAGGAAATCTGTTCAACAATGTCTTTCAAATCTTTTTTCACATGAGTACTCAGGGAAATCATATAATCTGTATTATGAATCAAACATATTTTTTAGTGGTTGTAGAGTGAATCCATGGAGGCTAATAATTATAAGATGCAATAAAAAATGAATATTTCCTTTTAACAATACCATAGGCATAAAAGTATTCCTCCTAATTCCTTTTTTCTTCATTTAAGTATTCTCTGGAAATATATTTTATTAATTTAAGCCTCTCCTACATAACTCTTCTTTACAGAAGAAGACTTGCATCTAAATAACTCTCTCTATAAACTGATATGAAAGCAAGGTCTATCTAATTAAATCTATTACAGTAAGATAAATTGGATCTAGGAAACAAACACATGTCTGTACTCAAGTAAATAGCTCATTTGCCTGCAAATTTGTATCATAAATATTGTGTTATTTGACATTAAATAAATACTACTAATTTGAGCAATATATTTGGAATTTCTAGGAGTTGAAAATTATTTTGTTAAGAAAAATAAGAATAGAGCATAAAAATGTGGAATTTTACAATAAAATCTGAAATCCACTGTTAATTGGGTTTATAACAGGCAGAGAAACAGAGGACAGGTTTTCAGAACCATAACAGCACAACATAGACAAGAGCAGCTGTGGTTCATTCCTTCACTGAAGCTACAAACAAAGTTTCACACTGAACAACCCCATACCATCCTATTCTGTGCTTCCATTAGGATATTTAATTTCATGGGCATTTCATAAAAGCAGATGGTAAATCAAGGAGTATTTTATGACAGTGGCTTGCAAGTAAGTGGTGGTCTCTTGTCTTCCAGGTGGCCCACACAACTACTGCTGTCACAACAGTGACACTTCTGTCATTTGGTAGGCAGTGACACTTAGGGTTTGTTGTAGCCTGAGACTGGTTTAGAGTTTCCAGCATATTTTGTAACCCTCTGCAGTAGAAGAAACAACACTAAACAAAGCAAAACATTTTCAAAAAATCGCATTTCTGTACAGCTGCTCTGTATAGCTTTTGAGTAAATCTAACTATGATCAAGCTTGCTAATATGCTAAGTAAGAAACCTGAAATAATGGCTATAGAAAAATTGTGATCTTTATCATGAACTGAAGAGATTCAAATGAAGAAAACTTGAAAAAAAAGAACTTTTTTTAAAAATCTTAATTTCTTATTATAGAACAACATCTGAGTTTAAAAAATTCCATGTAAATTTAAACAAAATTACTGCTGTTGTTGCATTAAGGGAAAGTTATTGTCATCATTTCTTTATTTTCTTGAGATCGATCATCTAACTTTTGACCAATCTGCACCGGAGACATGACAGGAAAGGTATGGAATTGACACAATGAAATGTGAAAAAACCCTACATTTTTATGATGAAAATATGTATTTTATCTTCTCTAAGTCATAAGCAGAATGTACAACTTAAAATTAAATTTTCAAAGAGAAAGCAAACCACAAAAAGAGAAGAGAAAAAACAAAACCTTTGGGGTCATGCTGTCATTATCCACAAAATTCTATACTGATTGAGCTTCTTGTTACAAAGATCTGTATATAAAATTTAATTGGTCTTTCATGAATAGTTGCACAAAATTATGCAAAACCTTCTAAACCATTTAGCTATTCTGCCTGTTTATTTTCACATCTTAGCTTTTGCTGCTTATTCTTTTTAGATCAGAAAAGAAAAAAGAATAAATTAATTGAAACAAAAACATCAGTTCAGGAACAGATCAAAATTCACTGTGAAAAAACATTATTTCTGCTAATTCTTTTTATCTTTCCTTTCTATATTCATATTTTTTCTTCTGCAATAGAAGCTTTACAATTTTTCTAGAAATGCATGTATTCTGTTTGTAGCAGCAAAACATTTTAATATCATTTCATTAAACATAAAAGAGTGCATTTTTAAATCATATCTCTGTTTATGATCTAGTTACATTTCCTATTACATTAAATGGAAGCTGATAGTGTCTAATATCCAATTTTGTTCCCTGTGGCTTCTGACAAACAAAATCACTACTGTATTCACATTAAAAATAAATCAAACACATTATTTTGAGTGTTGCAACATTATGAATTGCCACACTCCCCTGGTGGTCTTCAAACAATGTTAAAAACACAGCATTCAAATAAAAAAGCAAAAGGAAGAAAGTTAAAGAGTATTTTATAGCCCAGAATAATATGTTTTATACATCATCTTTGCATACTTTCTTCAGCAATGTTGTCAAACTGTGAGTTCACTAAAGGTCTCTAGTTGACAGTGTAAATTCATGAAAATGGTTACATAAACACCCTAAAAGATGATAATACACCTGTATAATTCTGGGTTTTTAATGCTAGCAGTGCTGATGTAGTGTCTAGTAGAGACACTATATATTTCCTACATTTTGCTTTTGCAAGCCTACATACTCATAATGATATTGTATTTTTTTTAGTACAACTGCATCTGAGAGATTTTTTGCTGTGATACAAATTGATTCCCTTAAAATAGTCAGAGTATGCATTATTTGTTTCTTCATATATAAAAGAACATCCACAAAATAAACGGAATATTTTTCTTTCAATTCATAAAGGCTTGAAACCCCCAAGGTCTATTCAAGATTCTGCAGGAAATCAAGGAAAAATCTACAAACAGGTTAGTTTTTTTGTAAATGTGTTCCAAGCAGAAATGTGTTCTGTTTAATTGAATTTCTATTTGCATTGAAGTATTTATTTTTTTTTCTTTTCTATGAGGCATTTACTATTATTTCGGGAAGAAATAGCTCATCCTTGTCAGTTAGGGTATGGTACAACATAAAGGCGAACACTGCTCCAATGTCATTTTCATTTAGCTTTCAGTTGTGATTTTCTGATGTTCAGATTTTGAAAGCTTAATGATTGTTTACTTGAACCCAGGAAGCTGGAGGAGCAGACAGACTTTATGCAGCTCAAAGCGGATTTGGAGCACGCAACCGCTTGTGCTGTGGCTTCGTTATCTTCTTCTCCCTCTTGTGGCCTCCAATAGTAAGAGCAAATAAGGCATTTTGGCATCCAGCACGGCTGTAGCTCCTGTAACAACTGGGGAGAAAACCAGACTTTGGGAGAAAGTGCCATGGCATCCAGATGCTACTGCAGCACTGGAGGGGCTTCAGTAGCAGTGTGATGACCTCCACACGAGAGGACGGGGATCCACGGGGATAATGATGATGGCAGGGTCGGGAGCAAGGCCCCCTTTGCCATACTTGCCCTTGGGGACCCTGTGAGACAGTGGAGAACTGGTCAACTTTCCCCAGCTCTGCAACAAAATTAAGTCCAGGGCTTTGCAACCAAGATTTTCAGGAGAAGGTAATGAGAAGAGAGAATTCTCCTTCATATGAACTGGTAGGACTCCATATCTTAAAAGCGTCTTGATCCAATTGCAGAACTGACCTAAAGGTTAAAAATTAAATGGAATGTCTTGTGCAGGATAGGAATAAATTAAGGTGGTAGAGGTTCCCAGACTAATTTACAGCCAGGTTTACAACCAGCTTTGCTCTCTTCACTAAGGCTGAGGCAATTTCAAGGCATAGTTGCCTACTTCAGTTGCACAAACCAGTTCTTTCCTGGGCTCTCAATAGTAATGACAACAAAAATAAACAGCATTAAAGTGCCTCTTTGCAGCCATATGAAATAAACAGTTTAATATTCTGACTTTAAGGCCGCAAATTGGTGGCTATAAATATTGTACTGCATTCAAAGTTCTGTATATGCCATCTGGTGACCATGTGATTAGTGTATCTATGGGGCAAAAGAAGGAGGGGGGGTCTTGTCATGCCCTTATTTATTTTCTGTGCTCAACTATGCACTCACTTAAAACCCAGCCATATGCTAGAGCATCTGTTATAGGTGGGGTTTTTTTGTAAATTTTCTTTTTTAAAATTGAGTCGATTTTGCCCTTTAGGAGCCTATGCTCTGAACAGTACTACAGAATGTCATTTACTGCAGCCCAAATTATTATTTTATTAGGAGTTACAGTGTCTAGTTTGAACAAACAGCAAAATTCCAGTTTGGAAATAAATTAGTACCTTAAAATGCATAGTACTAAGCCAGCCAAATCATTACTTTTTGCTTGCATCCACCAATGAATATATGATTAATTTAAACTCTGTTTGTGTGCATATTCATACACAAAGATTTTCAAGTTGATTTTTATTTTCTTCAGCATGTTAATATAAAAACATGCTTATTTGCCTTAACAGAAAGAGATGCCACACAGCAGTCATAAAAGTGAATAGCAAATTCTGTGTTTTATTGGCCCAGTGCTCATACACACATAATCATCATTTAGTTTACAGAATTCTGCTCAAGGCAGTCTTGTGAAAGTAGTAAGCCAGTATGCCGTTGGGAACGAAACCAAGAACACAACAGTTTTTTGCGGCTTTCCGTCATGCCTCAGAAAGAGAAGGTTAAGCTAAAATTGGCTCTGCAAGAATAATAGAAGTATACTAAAAATACCCTCATTTTTAGTCATACTATCAGTTAAAAAAAAAAAAAGAGTTATTTCTGCAGCAGTCTATGTTTGCTTAAAATATCCAGTGAAGGGAGTTTCATTTATTGATATCACAGGACCAGCTTCCAGTTTCACTGCTCCAGTTTTTTCAGGAGAATTTTTATTCTTTTGCTAACTGAAGTAAGTGCAAACTGTAATGTCAGGCTGAGAAGAGGAATGTAGAAGCTCATTTTTGAGAGCATATCAATCATTTTTAAACATGATGATATCCTACTCCTGCTACTCTTCTCTGCCCCAAACAGCTTATGTGGGAACACTTTTTTTCCTTTTGCAATACTCAGTAAGGTAATGCTGTCTTACTGAACTTTTCCCCTCTTCCAGAACTCCAGGATTATCCAGACCGACACATCCATGTCACTGTCACTCTGTTATCCTACTTTCCAGCATTAATTTCATGCACCAGATCCCATGACGAACCTGCCCTGTGCCACTTCTCAATATTTATGCTAGGTCAAGGTGGTAGAATTTAATCTTGCAAAGCAAGCTCAAAAAGGCCATACCAGCTGCCATGTCTTAGTAAATCAGATAACAGCAATAGATCTAAAGAGCGAATGAGACAGAAGTAAGTGAGATTATAGCATCTGTTTAAATCCTGTGTCCCTTACAAGCATTTTGAAAGCACATATTTTTAAGTGACTGAACAATAATGATGTTAAAACATAATTAAAACCAACCTAGAATGTAATTTATTTTTTTTTAATTGTGGTTTTAAAAAAAGAATCATCAGAGACCTAAGAGCAGCCGGTAAGAAGTTCAGATACAGGTCAGCATACAGCCAACTGAGCTAAGATTTCTGCATCTTTAACCTAAATTAAAAGAACATTAAAGATCAATGTACTGTGATTTGAAATGGCAGTTCTGAGCCTGGTACACAAACAATGTGTAGAAATGAGGACAGAGTGTTGTCTTATAGTGCTGATGCATTGTGAAAGCACTGACAAAAGCTTGGGAAAATGAAAGCAAGAAAAGAGGTCTATCTCTTTTTTTTTTTCATCTTAAAGAAACAGAATAGAGGTATTGTATGAGAACTGGAGAATGCCTCAATCTGAGCTGTTCTCATGATTTATAATAGTTTACTTATGTTCAAAGGGCATCCAGGCTGGCAGCTACTAGAGTTCATAAAAATCTAGATACAAACACTCATTCTTAGGAATGATAGACCTTCAGACCTTGGTTATTAATTATTCTTCTACTGGCTGGTTCTTATACATGGCACCATGTATTGCATCATTGCCTTGGTGGCTTGAAGAGTGCTCTGCAGAAGATATAGCCTGGTGGACATATTTAATGCCCTAGTACCTATCACCTGTCAACATCCATAAGTAAGTCAACTTTTCAACTTTGATACCATTTCCAAGATGCTTAAGTGATACAGGCAAGAAGGGATAACATTATGTGAAGAGAGGACCAACATTCTTATGAGCTGATATGACTACATTTCTTAAAAGCATGTTCTTTCTGAAGACAAAAAATATATATTATTTCCGATTTGAAATTCTTCAGTAAAAGACAAAAAACAAAACCCCTAAAACACCCAAACCAGCCAACCAATGAACCAACCAACTAATCAACCAACAAGCCAACCATTCAACCAGCCAACCAACCTGCAAACCATCCTCAGAAAAACAGATATTCTGCTATGACTATGAAACATTCATGGCATTCCTAATAACTGAATGAGTGTCTGTGACAGGCTAAAATGCAGTAACAATTTGAACATTTTTCAGCTTGGAGACATTTTCTCAGTCTCTGTGACTCTCTCACACATCAAAGAAATATCTGGTCCATGATCATTCTGTCAGATGAACAGGAAGGGTTGTAGCTGTGAAACACAGTAGGAGAAACCCAGTAGGAGAAAAGGAAGATTTTTCTTGAAACAATTTTGATTTATTTTGATCACTGTGTTTCTTTGGCACAGTGTTGACCCAATATCGGTATTAGCTATAAAATCTACATTCAATACATTTACATCCATGAATGCTGAGACAGCTGTCAGACAACACAGAAAAAAGACAAACTCATGACTCTCAAAATTGAATGTAAAATGATGTGTTGAATCAACTAGGCTGAAAGCAAGACATGAAGCCAAAGAACAAACCACACTTCTAAAGTTCAGAATAAGGGACAGAAGTGATAGACAGCTTTAGAGGTCAAAGCAGGGACAAAAGCTGGCTTCTGAAACCCAGGTATAGCTCTTCACCTTGTCTGATTGGGGATCAAGCAGAGTTTGATGATGAGTTAGGTGGGAAGGGCAGAGTGAGGCAACCTGTGGTTCAGTTTACTTCATCCTCACAGAAACAAGTTCATGACAGTGAGAAAATGACAGACATCAAAAATGGAGAGCAGTGGCATACTGCAGGAGAGAGCAGAAAGCACAGAACATCAAAGCTAGTTTTCAATCCTACACTCAGGCAGAAGAACTTCAGCTGAGAATAGGCTCAGCTATGCAATAATTTTTTAATATAGCAGGAACTGAATCTTCATACCATTTTTTTTCATGATGTCCTCAATTCCATCACAAAACTGGTGCTAAATCATCAACAATGGGTTTTGTCCTGCATAGACATGTATTACCTCCAACCCTGCATCACACCAGGGGAGGGTGTCAGGGGCACAGTTAAAAGAACAGACACCGCTACCCAACAGCAAGATCCCCCCTGACACAAAACTGAACAAATTACCACACTCAAACACCTCCTGAATCCAGTCAACCTTGCTTTTCTCCTGAGAAATTGTCATTTCTCAGGCTTCTAGCATAGAGTAGTGTATGTTGCACAGTCCTCAGAGGATCATTTAAGCTTATAGACAGGAAAAAGCCTCTAACAAATATCAGGTATTAAGTTGCAATCTAGGAAATTCTTTACAGTGAAAGCATTGACCATCATTGGGAACAGCAACAGGAGCAGCAGCAGGAATACCTTTAGAAATGGGGAATTTTCAGCTGCTCAGCTGTATCCACTAGCTTAAGGTAAACTGGAATGAAGACACCATAAAAGCCTGGCGCAAATATAATAAAATAGAAAATTTATTTCTCCACATTTTAGATAACACTGATTCCAGGGTTTTTGTCATTCCTAAAGTATTTTCAAAAGGTTGATCTTTTTTCCACATCCCTTCCCTCTTCTTTGACTGGGGTAGGGGGTGGCAGTGAAAAAACAGAGAGCATATTCATCTTCTATGGCACAAAGCCCTAGATCAAGTATTTTTTGCTTAACATTATCTGTATTGAAGTGTGACTTTTTTTTACATCATTTGTATTTCTTGAATTTCAGGCTCAAGATGATGCCAGGACTGACAGACAGCACCTGGGTAAAAATGATGGGATTCTTTCAGTGCTGTAATTTCCCATGTATTCAGCTTTGTATTCAGACAGAGAAAAAAAAAAATTATTCACAAGCCAGGACACTTTTGTGAAGCTGCTGATTAGGCCATGGTTTAAAAATGGAGAGTAAGGAAAAATGCGCTCGTTCTCCTTCACGGCTGTGCACCGAAGCATCGACTGTGGAGCGCCTTGAGACTGGTTTAGTGCAATCAAAGGGGCTACACCTGTCTGTGCCTCACTGTCCTGGAGCTAGGAAAGGAAGGTAGCTTTTAACACAGTAGTTCCCCAGTGCAAAAGAGAAAAAATAATTTCCAGTATTAGATCATGGCTCACCTTGGCTACGTGCCAGAAAGAGAAAAGCTTTCATTGGTGCTGCAGTCCCAGAGATGTTAAGAGTGAACAAGCCTCAAAGAACAATTCAGACATGTCTTTATGGAAATAACAGAGAACACACCTTTCATAAAACACGGGCCATTTTAACTTCAGACACTGATAATTCAAAGGGAAAGCCTTTTAATTGTGTTATTTTATCAATGAGAGGACAAACAAGGTTAAATGGTGATAGATGCTGAATTAACAAGCTATTTGCCTGCAGCATTTTTTTTCCTGGGAAGAAAAAATGCTGTAATCATTCTTCAGCTTTATATAGGGAAACTTTCTTCCTACTTTTCACTGTCAGGCTCTTCCAATTGATTTTATCATAATTCAAATACATGGCAAAATTCTTCTGAGCACAAAAGCAGAGGGCTAAGCCTTACTCTCTTTTATTACACCAGAGAGCCACTAAATAGCAAAGGATTTTGATTTAGATTCCTGCATTAAAATTAAATCACACATCCTAAGGAAAAATGATCCGTAATAATGGAAGTCACACACATGGGGATTGAAAGTGCTATTGAATAATGAAGAAAACTATAGCAGCAATGAATGTAAGGGACCACTATACTTTAATGTAGAGTTATTTCCGAAACAAATGTCTCCCTTCAGTGTTTTCTATTGATAGTCTGAATATTATAAAACAAATTATGTGAAATATGAATATCACAAAGTTCAAATGAATTACTTACTGGCTCTTGGTTTGAGTTGCAACATTTTTATATCTCTGCTGTAGGAAAGAGTTACAGATAACCACAGGTGGTTTTTAGTGCAACCTGCAGGTCAGTATGAATACACTGTTTTCAGTGCCCAAGGCTGCAAATGTACTTCCATTTTGCAAACTCCTACACAGTGACACTGCCCACTGGTTGGTGAAATTATGTACAGTTCCAATATTTACATCTTTCTTTTGCCTTCAGGCCCCCTTTATTTATTTTATGGATTAAAATATTTTTCCCAGTAGCAAGTTACTAATCTCTCTGTTTTTAACTATGTCAGATTTTCTATCTCAGCCTCTATAATTTCAGTTTGATCAAGTACTTTTTAAAGTGAACCTTGGTAATGACTCATTTTTAGCACAAAGCTTTAGTCTTACCATGTGGGGGGGAGATTTCTTGGGAAAAAATCATGAGACCTGGCAGCATGAAAAGTTCTTATTTGACTGGCCGCAAACAGTGAATATATGAAAATTACACAAAACAGGTTCATGTCTGATTTGAGCACAGTGTTCTTAATTCGCATTGTTTTGTGACCTTTCAGTGTTACTAACAAAATGATAAACAGCATAACATTGATCCTTTTGTTCTATTACTTCTTTTGAAAGAAACTTTGTATCTCTGTGCAGCCTAAAAATCCACAAAAATAATTTCCTATCACTTTGTCAAATTAGAACAATTCACATGAAAAGGAAAATCAGTAGGAGAACAAACAAATCATGAGTCACAATTTTTTTCTGAGAAGTACATTTACTACAATCACTATGAGATAAATTCACTTGAGATATTGTTTTGCATCTGCTATCAGTCTTTTGTGAGAAAGATAAAGATTCTGGGGTGGTAAACAGGTTGGGGATGGAAGCTTGTAACCCTGAAACATAGAGAAAGAAAGCATTTCTCAGTTATATATTGATTTGGTCCATCCAGGCTTCAAAAATATTCCAGAATTCTTATTTCTTAATTTTGCTTTGTCATTGTTTACAACAGGGAAAAAAATTCACTTTTAAAATGGAAAGTCATACCTAAGAAAGAGACCAAAGTACACTCTACAGTATTAATCTAACAGAAGATGCAAATCATGGAGGTTTGGAAAGTCAAATGAGATATGGGAATTCTGCTTCCAAAATTATCTTTATACATGGGGAAAGATCATTTTTTTAAATTTTTATTGTTATTTTTATTGTTACTTGTTGTTGGGTTTGGTTTCGTTCTTATTGTTAATAAATTCAATTAACTGATTAATTTTAAATACATAAATGAAGTTTGTCACAAATGTGAAAAATTAAGAACTCTGATTTTTCCCCATTAATCAAAAACAATGATAATTTTTGCATGCTGGTCTTCCTGAAAGTACTATACATTCTTTGCTATTCTCTGGGACAACTTTAAACCATAAAATAAACAAGACACAGCTCTTCTAGAAAACATGTAGCGTATACTTTTTCACAGCTGAAGCCTCCTCTTCTGGAATTCCAGTTGAATGACGGAGACAAATTATGATGTTATTCCTGGTTTTTGGTGAGTTCTCTAACTATTATGATCTCATTAAAGATCTATGGTTATAATAGGGTTTCATATAAAATGTATATATACATATATATAAGCTGTGCTTAAGAAATATCTGTGTGATTGAGCCCTAAGGAACTTAGCTGTTCCCCTCCTTATTGATAGCAATGAGATTTAGATATGGGCTGTGCATCTACTCAGATTTATACTCAGAGGTGCAGAGGTGCAGCAAGTTGAGGTAGCTTCTCTATAGAAAAATTTTGAGTTCCAACTTCACCTGGCAGGGAGAAACTTTTTTTTTCTTTTTTTTTTCCTTTTTTATCCTTTTTTTTTTTTTTATAATCCACCACGCCATCTTGATTTGTGAAGGAAATTTCAGGGTCCTTAACCAAAGAGGTGTTTTCATAATATTTCTTGCTATTTCTTCAAACCTCAGGATATCCAGCAATTGTTAAAGAACTCTCCATCTTGGACTCATCATTCATAAATATCTGCCATGGGGACTGTTGTTCAATTTCCTTGCCACTATTTGTAATACCTAAAAGAGGTTTTTGTCCAGGTATGTTGCTGCAAAGATAACACAGGCTGAAATTGAAGAGACAGGAAATAACGTGACAGAAGCATAAGTGAGAAAAAATGCGCAACTGGTTCTTATAAACCCTGAATATTTACTTTTGGATACTGAATAAGTTTACCCATGTCAGTATCAGGGAGCACACCTTGTTACCTCTGTTATGTCACTCCCCAGAATGTTAACTTTCCAACTCTATGAGATTTTAGATGCAGATCTTACTTATTTCAGCAGAACAGATGGGTACGTTTGCTATTCAATAAACATACCAAGAACTCCTTTCACACCTCTAACAGTCACAGCTTTGCACACCCATGTGCTGTACATCTGTGGATTATTGGCAGTGAATTTCGCTGCACAGTAGGAGTATCTCAAGTTTAAAAATTTCCCTGTGTCTATTCCTTCCTTGTGACTCCTTTGAATGTCTGTCTTCTCCTTTTGTGCATCTGTTCACAGCTTTGACCACAAAAAAGACTTGCAACCTTTGCAAGAAATTTGAGTCTGGCAGCCTCCATGTGAGAGTGTAAGAGTGTTTATAAATGGGAGGTGGAACAAAGTGCCTTTTTTCTCTTTTTTGTCCCCTTTTCTTCAATTCTTTTAACAGAACAGTTTTTCTCCTGCAAAGAGTAGGTACAAAGCAGTAAGCTTATTTTTAATTGTGAAGTAGAGGAAATGCAGAGATGGGAGAGGTTTGTATTAAACAAGGAAAGAGTAGGGTTAGTATTTTCCAGTAGTGTTAGTTATCCCAAATATGATGCTGTATAATTGTAGCTAGATTTCTTCCTGCTTTGGAGCTGTTTCATTCAGCTGTCATCCCAGAATTTCAGTATGGTACTGCACTGAGAGATGTCCACAAAACTGCTCAGGACCCTCAGTCTGTGTGTGTGACATCATTATGGCCTGTCCTCCTTTCAATTTCCTTCACTTCTAGGCAGAGATAAACTTTCTGTTTTCTTATCATTCAGGAACAAGTCACAAATGTTTATTCCCATATTGGGATATCAGTATACCAATAACTTATCCTCTCGATTTCTCCATTTTCACTTTTCCATCCTCACAGCCAACTTCTTTCCTGTTTGGTTTTTTTTTTTCTAACCTGTCTTTCCTTTGACAATGGGAGGCATTTTTACCATTTTCATCTCCTTCAGCTCTACTAAATATCGACTTTTTAAAAAAATTAATATTGGCAGACCAGGTGAGTCCATGCTGGAGATGCAATATCCAATAACAGCAGTGTGCACTTTCCTGCCTAGTAAAACAATATGTACATCTCATTTTAAATCCTTCTCTACACTGACCCCTGAACTTTAATATAGACATGTTAATTACTTTATACAGCGAGTTAATTTCTCTAGGTTGTTACCAACTATAGCATGAGACAAATTGTAGTTTGCAACAGTGTTACAATACTGAGCTTTGGTCTTTAAAATGTACTATAACACTTCCTTTTTTTTTTTTTTTTTATTTTACTACCCTCAAGAGAGGACTGCCAAGGACAATACTAAAAATTGCACCTGGCCTTTTTTTTAAACTTCATATTGTATCAACTCTTACAAATGTATGTTGCTATTTGATGTTTTCACCAGACAAGTTTGAAAGATCACAACAACAACAACAACAACAATTTCAGGTTTGTTTCACCAAATATTTAGTAAACTGATACCTGTTCATTAAAAGGAACAGACATAAATACATTAAATTACTTAACTTCTTTTTATTTTTATGTCCTGCTTGCAACTTTCTTTCAGACAGATATATTTCAATATAGACAAGATTGACAGATAAAGATTGAGAACAGCAGACCAAGAATTGTAGTGAAATTCAGGTGCTTTACATCATATAAAATGTTTGAAGGAACTTTCACAATACTCCAGTGTGTGCAGCCAGTTATGACACTGTCTCCACAAACCTTAACATTTAATGTGACTAAATTATAGAGGAAGATCTTTATTGTGTGGGTGAATGTGCACTGGAACAGATTGTCCAGAGAGAGGTTTTGGAGAGTATCTCTCACTGGAGACATTCAAGAGCCATCTGGATTCAATCCTGTGCATTGTGCTCTGGTATGACCATGCTGGAGCAGAGAGGTTGAGCCGTATGACCTCCTGTGGTCCCTTCCAACCCACCCATGCTGTGATTCTGTGATGGCTGTAAATAAGAGCAACTAGGCAATACCTTTATAATCAAGCAGAATTTTTTTTACAATTCGAATCAAAATATGTTTTCAAATGTCAAATAGACATAGTTTGTGTGTTAAATGCACACATTGATATATTTTTTAAATATTATTCTCTTTGCCTATGGAGGGTTGGTACTCATCTTCAGCAGCAACAGAAAAACTTTTGAAGTACATAAAATCTGTACAAGGTAATATTACTTATAAACATTTATCTTCCTTTGAAGTCCCTCATGAGAATATAGATGAGCAATAATTGTGAATTTGTTTTTGCTTATTATCAAAATAGAAAAAAGAGAATATTGTCAGAGAGGGTATTCACTGAGTTGAATAAGATGTCTTTATCAAAACTTTATCTCTTTGTTGGCTACTTCACACAATACAAGATCCAACTACTATAAGATTCTTATAAAAAATGTAAGAAAATGTAAATAAAACAAGCAAAGGGGGAAAACCAATTAGAATTTGCCTTTTGGGGTGGAATTTTACCAACCAGACATACTTCTCTTTAAAATAATTTCAGATATATTTTATGTATAACACATGAAATTGACAAAGGAACTAGGTTAGAGTTGGAGTCAGTAGTCAAGTTAATAAAATTTCCTAGGGTGATCCATTCAATCATTAAGTGTACATTGACGAAAATGCTTAGCTACAATGATATGTTGCTTTTAGATCAAGTAAATTAAATTAACTTCAGAGTGTATCTTATTAGACTTTAAAAAAGGGTCATTAAGTTACTTCTGGCCTTTGAGTTAAGAGAATGAATTAACAGAAGGATGAGAAGTTGCCAAACCTTACTATCAAAATTTTAAATCTATCAAAGATAATAATCTTGTATTTAATTAAAAATAATAATTAGGAGTCATTAACCAAGGATTTACTACATCAAGTAACTATTCAAAATGTTATTTATGTAATGAATGAAAATTTCATTATAATTTAAAACCTTTACCTATATTACTTACTGATTTAAAGAAGGGGACATGAGAGAGAGGTAAGAGACAAAAAAAATTTCTTTGAAACACTAAGGAATTAATATATAGGAAACTTCTTCAGTGATGTAACTGAAGCACTTGGTCATTCCAACAAGATTAAAATTACTTTACAATCCTTATTCATGATGTGAATAACATTCACTCAGGAAATTCTATTAATTCAGTGATACTTCTTCAGTGTTAAGTACCAGCATAGATTGCAGTTTCGTGCCTTAAATGAAAAACTGAACTGAGCTGTCATTCATTTATTCATTTGAAGTACAATCCAGTGCACTGTACATTCTGTGGCTAAATAGAATTTGGTTTTGATATGTCAGGCTTTCTGTGTTGTTTTTTGGGGGGGGCTTTTTGTTGTTTTTTTTTTTTTTTGGAGGGGGAGTGTAGTAACTCTGTGGCTGAGATAATAAAAGAAAAATAAATTTTTCAGGCAGTTCAACACACACTTTTCTGGTCATTGCTTCCTTTTAAGCTCTCTGTTCCTCTGTTCACCTAAAACAGAGACTCACACCCTAAGTTCAAATGTGCTAAGAGCTTTAATGTACTTCACTCAAGTAAAAGGAAATTATTATCTCTATGGCAAGGGCAAGCAATCTTGAACATCCATGGAAGCCCTGGGTCACAGAAAGATTTAAGCACCTTTAGTAAGTTGAGTCTTTTAACCAGATCCTCTAGATGTGCTCTTTTATAACTAGAAAAGTAATTATGGACATTTTATATACTTCATTCTTTGTTAATAGTAGAATGAACAGGTATTTTTTTGTATTATTTCTCTGTACAAATATGTGTGCATAATTCTCTGAAGCTTTTTGGTTTGCACCACCCAATTTAACAGATGCAAAATATACATGAACCAATATTTACATTCAAGGTCACTTAAATCTTTCTACTATTGAGGACATAAGTATTGATAAAACACAATCCTTCAACTCCACAAGCTATGAATCTGCTTGTATTCTCTCTTATATACATTCTTGATGTATGACCACCATCTGCTTCCTATATGTGGGCAAAAAAAAGAACCAAAACCTGCGCCAGCAACTGCAGATGGAAATGGTAGACTCAGAAAATCTCATCAGAGATGTTGTCCAGAATTGTGCAAGGCACAATGGTAGGGAAGTAAATTCAAATATGATAAATATGGAATAAATGCTTCCAAATCCTCAGATATAAGTATTATAGAGAATAATGTAAGATGGTGCTCACACTCCATGTACCCTTCTACAAGTTTTACATCTACTTCAGGACTTGGTCAGAAAATTAGTTCTTTCTTTTCTGCATGCAGAAAAACCCTCATTTACTGAAGTCTTGTTAAAATCAATTATCATCAATTAGTGGATCAAAACTTCAAACAAAATTTTAAGACTTTAATACATTAATATGAAAAAGTCCTATTATTTGATGATTTGCTAAAGGATATATATCAAATCAGAATTGTGATGTTCATCCCAAGAATGGATAAATAGACCTATAATGCTGTTGAAAATCACAGTGGCAACTAATTGAGTCCTTTTGTTTTGATTAGAATATGGCTAACAGACCAGTGCTAATATTATTTGATAGCATGCCTCATTCCTACAATTAACTTGTAACTGACCAAACAAGTCATATGACTGTTTAGTCCATAACATACTGAAATATATCTGATGTATTTATTTGGCAGAATGTCTCCAATTATTATTTTCTTTATTACTAATTTAGCTACTCAAATTTACATGCTACCAGACTATCGATTTTCTAGTGAAGACTTACTTAAAAAACAACTTCCTCCATTATAGTCCTCAGGATCTGTAGGGTTTCCAGAAGTCTGCTTTTTCCACCTTTTCACAGAGAGGTAATGGACTCCAAGAAAGTATGCCTCAAAGTGCATCTAGTTTTATTTCTGAAACACTAGATTTCTGTTCACTTTCTCCCATGCTTTTTTTCACAAGAAAAAAGTAACAAAGATTGAGAGGAACTATCAGTAATTGAACTACTATTATCTTTTTTTCTGTGGTGTGTGTGTGGGGGGGTTGTATTTCTGTGTTTGTTTTACTTTAGGTATCATCTCTGAAGCTATAATGCAGATTTAACCAGCTAGGAGAAAAGAGAAATACAAGTCGTCAGGATCTTACTGCATTTTTCTACTGTCTCAGTTTCTTATATTTGATTCTGACAAGGAAAACAACTGACTGTTTCAATTTAACATAAATTTCACAATTAGTTCTTCTTTTACCTTACTTTGGGTTACAAAGACATCGAAGACAATTAAGAGGAGCCATTCTAGAGAAACTTGTGTTTGCATTCTCAGTGACCTCTGCAGGGTGCATTTTTTCTGTTTGTATAAGTCTGACTGCTTCTGAACATGAGCTGATACAAATCTGTTTTGCAATAATCCGACATTTGAAAATCCAAATAAATTTATCTCTGTGAGCAACAAACCACAAGCTCTTTGGGATTTTTCCTTTCAAATGACAGAAAAAAAAAATTTAAAAAAGGAAGTATTTTACTTTGCCTCTATGTATAAAGTATATTTTAAGGTAAGATGAGGTTATATTTTCCAGAAATTTAGAAAACCCATGTAATTTTATTCACTTCATGCAAGCAAGTAGTAGTACTAAATTCTGTGTGATTTCTGTTAAAAAAGTGAATCAGGACAATGGGAGAAAGAAGAAAACGGTAAAGTATCTCAAATTATATTCATTAAAATAGAAATAGTGATATCAGTGATGCCAAAATCTTCTCTGACACATGAAAGCCTAAAAAGAAATGTTTTTTAAAAAAATTTATATTACCTATGTGTCATATACCTATTTATTAGTTTATGACTGCTCTTCTTTGATATGCATACAGATTTTTTACCTGTCAGCATCCATGTACTTACAACTTCATTTTTTCTCTAATTTTGATTACTTGTATTTTTCCCCTGTTTTGACCTATTAAATTTGAAATCTCTCTATCTAATTACCACAACGAGAGTTGCATTTTTGTAATCCTACTTGCTCGTTCCTTCACCTAAAATTTTTTGTTAGGGTCATTGTCCATCAGTACAAGTTATTTGGACAGGATGATTCACTTAGCAGCCATTGATTTGCACGTCTAATTTTGCATGTGTTCAGAATACTCTATAAGAACACAGAACCATACAGTGTTGTCATGTGAATGTCAAAAAATCTTCCAACTCTTCCGGTTTATTAAAGGAAAAAAAAAAAAACCCACCAAAAAAACCCAATGCACATAATAAAACCCCTCTAAGAGACCTAAAAATATATCCTTTCCTTTTTTTCGGTCATTTCTTTTGCCTTCTTTTGTAAATTGAACTAGTTAGATCCCGAGATAATACATGAAACAGAAAAAACTATTTTAGTCCTAAAAGTCAGTCAGAACAGAAAAAAAACCAGTACCATCAGGTGGAAGCAACTCTGTAATGAAGTACTGAACAGGCACATTCAAAATTCTATACCAAAAATAATATAACCCATTTTGTAAATTAAATGAATCTTATTTCCCTCCAATTCACTTTTTTAAATTCTAATATATATTTCCCCTTTTATAAACATTCATTATAAAAACATTTCATTTTAAAAAGTACTGACGACAAATGAGTTACTGTGAAAAGCTTCCTATACCTTAAATATATTAAACAATATTAAATAAAAAATGGCTAGAAGTCTGGGCTTTGTTTTGTTTTGTTTGTTTTGTTTCATGTAGGATTTGTTTTTCTGTGGGTTGTGTTTGTTTGGTTTGTTTTAAATCTTTTGCATTTCTCAAGTTTGTTGTTTTACCAGTGGACCAGCACCCGACTGTCACTGTCCACTTTAGCAAAGCCTCTATTGTTTTAGAATTATCAGATTATGAAAACTGTGTGGGTTGCTGTGCTGTTGTGCAGCTGTTTTGCAGCCAGAAATGATGATGTGGATGGAGGCCCAGTCAGCTGAAGGGCTGTCCAGCTTTGCCCAGATCCTATGGGAGCACAAGCTACCCCTGTAGAGCTAATGCAGCTGCCAGGATATCCCAGTACAGAGAGCTGTGATCTCTCAGCTGTGGATCTCACAGTGTGGCAACACTCATGGTTCTTCTGCCACCTCTGCTGAACAGCCCCAGCTCTTTCTCTGACTACCTGAAGATATTAGTTTGCATATTCCCGTTGTATATTCCCATACTCCCTTTGGTTTGCATGTCCCTTGAGGACCTGACACTCCTGGAAAAAAATTAAGGGCATGATTTAGTCAAGGGTAGGAATGCCACAGAGGAGATAAACATTTAACTTGTCAGACAGGGTGTGAAGCAAAAAGTAAGATGGACAGAAATGTAACAATTTATAACCAAGAAGATTTAGTTAAAAAAGTTAAATGATTCATTGATACACCTGCGATATCATGGAAATCACTTTTCTGGTAGTTACTTTTCAGACTCTGGTAAAAGTTCTCTACTCTGGGGTGGAAAGACAAATACAGGAGAATCTTATTCAAATCACCACTTAGGATACATGCACCATCATTATTAGAGAGGTCAGAAAGAGTCTATAAAATGGATTGTCATGAGATTAATTTAGGAAGATGAGTAAAGGAATGAACTGATGAAACGGTACTATAAGACTGGGACTGAGTTATGGAGCAGCTGAGAGATGTGCCAGATTTCTCCCACAGAGAGTATAGTACAAGGCTGCCAAAAAGTGTGTGGAAGCCAGTGGCTTCCTGCTGACTTCAAAGGCTTTAGATCAAATTCTGGACTCCATTCAAAGCTACTTTGGTTTTGCCTCACATTCCTCTTTCTGAACAATTATTACATTAAATTTTCTCATTATCAAATATTTAGTCAATTAATTTTTCCTCATTATTTATTATTAATTCATTTTTGCCAGTGTTTAGAAAACTCTTGCTCATTCATTTTCATAGAGATGTATATATATCAATCATTGTCACTTGAAAATTCAGTGTTCTATTTCCTTTCTTATTTTTAGGCATGCTGCTGACATATTTCCTTCATTCACAACTCTTCTAGAGCCTAAGGTCAAATTCTGTTCTTGAACTAATTACAAACTAGCTCATCTTTAGAACCAGCACAAATAATATTGTCAGCAGCACTTGATGACTTATTGTCATCATAAAAAACATGATAACAAACAGCAGAAGTGGGGGTTTTTTGCCTATAAATTCAAGGACAGCATTGGTATCAAAATCTGTTCTGTCTCCTTTTTCTATGATTTTTTTAAGTTATTTTAATAATATTTTGTTGATATTTATTGCCATTCAAACCAGACTTTATTTTCTACGGATACATTGACATTAGCAGCCTGCGCCAGTAATGCATGCCAGAAGAAAGTTCCACACATCCACACAGAGCAAAGAGCACGGTGGAACAGGAGCCATTCTGTGAAATAGGTTGCTGAGGACCCAACACAGTACAAAGTGACCTTGAAATAGCTCTAGTCTGTTCTGAAGTTGCTATCTGTAAAGCACTTTTCAATTTAGTTTCATCTAAAAGGATACATTTTCTGCTTTCTAAGATTTCCCTGAAATAAGAAAAGAGCAATGAGGGAAAGAGCAGGGGAATATTTTTGCAAATTTATACCTGATCTGAAGGAAGATGTAGGTGTGATCTGTTGGGTTTTCATTCACATTATGGTGTGGTCTTAGACTATATTACCTGGAGGCCTTTCAACAGCAAATCTCTGCAAAGTGTAATTTGGGATCTTGCCTGGTATGCTCAAAACAGTTGCTAAAGGAAATTTTGACCATCAGCCCAGAAGTATTCTAAAGTAAAAAAAAAAACCAACACATATAGACAGGGAGTTGTCAGGTCCTCAGCACTGCTTATTTCTCTCAACAGATCAACAAGTAATTCCCTGTGCTACCTGCTGATATGGGCATAGGCCACAGCACTGCAGTGGGCTATATCCCTTCTCATTTTATCTGTGATCTCTCTCCTTCTCATTTTATTTTTAGTCTTGGATTTTATTTACTTAATTGACTCTTATCCAAATATTTCCTGTTAACCACATCCTACATCCTTCTCCCTAAACTGGAGAGGATTTGATAAGGGGACTATTAGATGGATAAGAAAGTGGTTGGATGGCCATATCCAGAGAGAAATGGTCAATGTCACAGAGTCCAGATAGACAAGTGGTGTCCCTCAGGGGCCTGTATTGGGACCAGTATTATTTGTTGCCTTCATTAATTATGTAGATGAAGGAATTGATTGGGCCCTCAGCAAATTTGCAGATGACACCAAGCTGAGTGGTGCAGCTGACACACCTGAAGGACAGGATGCCATCCAGAGGGACCAGGACAAGCTCAAGGAGTGGGCCCTTGGGAATCCCATGAGATTTAACAAGACCAAGTACAAGGTGCTGTACCTGGGTTGGGGCTCTCCCCTGCAGCAAGACTGGGAATCAACAGATCAAAAGCAGCCCTGCCAAGAAGGACTTGACGGTGCTGGTGGGTGAGAGGCAGGACATGAACTGGCCATGGGCGCTCACAGCCCAGAAAGACAAACATGTCCTGGGCTGCGTCCAAAGGAGTGTGGGCAGCAGGGCCAGGGAGGGGATTCTGCCTCTCTGCTCTGGTGAGACCCCACCTGCAGTGCTGCATCAGCTCTGGGGTCCCTAGAACAGGAATGACAGAGACCTGTTGGAGAAAGTCCAGAGGAAAGGCACCATGATGATCAGAGGACTGGAGCACCTCTCCTATGAGGAGAAGCAAAAATTATGTTTTTTCAGCCTGGAGAGGAGAAGGCTCTAGAGTGACCTAATAGCAGCCTTCCAGTACCTAAAGGGAGCCTATGAGAAAGATGAAGTGGCACTTCTTACAAGAGCATGCAATTCTTTGAGGAAAGGAATATATCTGTATCTATAGGAATATATAGGACTGCACAAGCATGTATTTCTTGCAATATGTATGTGTATGTATACATACATAATTTTATTTTTTCTGTATTTGTATGACGTGACCGTGAGTGTATTCATCAATATTTAATACGAGTACTTAAGGGCAGATAAGTAGGAGATGAGAGCACCAGATTTTTCTGTCTCCAAAATATCTTCTTATATTTATCTTGGGACTAAAACAAGGAATATACATCCTCTTCCATAAGGACCTAACCCCCTAACCCTTCATTTCTCACCATCGGTTTTGGTGAATGCTTTTTATAGCAGGGAAAAGTCTTTATCCATCTCTCCAACACAAAATGCAGAGTGTAAAACAGTCACAGTACAGACTCTAAATAATTTTCACTTTAAGAACATTTTGTGTTCTAGCATCCAAGTCCCCAAAGAAGACTAAATTTCATGTATCAAAATAATGAACATTTTCTTCAAATGATAAAGTTATATGTAGTCTGTGCATTAAATGAAGATAACTTTTCTATTATGTTTCTATTTTCCCTTTGAGTTAGAACATATCCCAAACAAGATACTGAGATGTTACACAAAAAAAAGTGCAGTTGAAATACACAGTGATAGTTCAAAGCAAGTTATAAAGTGGATGTAATTTCAGGAAAGTTAAGAATATTTTCTGTACTCACTAGTTATTACTGGACAACATAAGCCACACAATTGAAGAATGAATATCTCAAATACATTTAAAGCCCCATGAAAGTGTTCAATGACTGTTGCATTAAGACTCAGCAAAATATGAGAAGGATTCTAATGGTGTGCTCAGAAACTGCCATTCCATGTAAATCCCTGAGTGGGCTGCATATTTCTTCTGACCTGCTTCCAACAACACCTTCTTAAGTTATCGAGGAACTTGAATGCATGTATCACACTTAGGAACATGAATATTCTGTAGGTTTTTTTTAATTTACTTTTTTTAAAAAACAATATTAGCATTAAGTTCATGGTACAATGTCTCTTCTGCAGAAAAAAAGGGATTTTTTAAAATTCTTTATTCATACAAAATAATACTTTAAAGTCTATGATTCTTGATACATGAAAATTTTAATTACTCTTTATTAGACTTTAAGGTTTATGTTATCCAATGAATGAAGTATGATAACTTCACTCTCTCTACATAGTAACTCAAATATCAACAAGTTCAGATTTTACTCAGCAGTTAGCCTGACCATACCTTGATTTACTCTATGCTTTTTCTGCCAAATAAATTTTGCAGGACTCAAATCTGAAAGAAAAAAGCATCAAAAACACTGTAGATTCAATCATAGCTCATCTTAAGATAATATTTTGTCTTAATATTGCTTCACTGATAAAGAAAGTTGCAAACTTAACTGAAGAAAACCCCAACAACAAACTAAATGGATAGTAATTTCAAATGTGATTGCCAATATTCTGCTATGCATTAATATACATATATATGCATTATATCTTACAATCAGTTATGTATTATCTATTCTATTTTATGTAAACCTTGGAGCAGACAAATAAAATACAAATATAGGTCTCATGTCAAGGACACATGCCCACAGTAAGTGCATATATCTATTTTTTTCAAAATATTTTTATCTTCTAAATATTGGAAAGAGATTTTAATTTATTTTTATAATCACTTTTAAGGAGATAAGGTCAAATGTTATGTTTCAGCTGATTCAAAATGTATCACAGCTGTTTAAAGTCTTCTAACTAGGAGAAATAATAAGATATTGAAAATAATCTCACTGGTAAAAAGGAAGAACATTCCAATTTCTTCTCTTTTATCATAACATTTTATAGAAAATGTGAGGTTTTCAATAGCACTTGAGAATTGTGTTATCTCACAGTAATTAATAAAAGTTATCCTGACGACTGTGGTGTGAGAACACTGTGTCAGCCCCACACTCTCCTACACTCTCCTACAGTTTATAATGATCCCTATGATTTGGTGCTGTCAAGTGAGTTCTTCTAACAGCCTGATATTGTATCAACAAGGAGAGCAAGTACTGTTTGTCAACAGTGGTCCTGAAAAACGACAGGTACCTCGAGGCACATTGGTCCTCTACAGGGAAGAACAGGGGTATTTAACACTCAGACTAACAGAGAGTAAAGTCTTACTCATTCTAAGAAGGCCACACAGAAATCCAAGCTAGGAAGCACTGTACTTTTCAGCCTTTCCTGGTCAGGTCTGGTAGCTGGGTAATCCAGCACAAAGTCCATGCAAAAGTGCTGCAAGAGGTGGCTGTGTTGTTGCCTGTCATCACTGGCTACTTGTCTTTAAGCTCTGTTTTCTGTTCATTCCCCTCCTAGCTCAGCATGAGATGAGCTAGCTGAGGTGGTTCCATGTTACAGAGTACTTTAGCCAGGCTGACGGACATAATGCCATGAATTTTGCAAATATCCACCTTGGTCTGTCAGCTGGAAGAGAAAAAAAGCCAAAAACATCTTGCCAGCCAAAATTTCATCTTAGCAGCTGAAATTTTGGTGCTCCCCAAATTGGTTTCTGTTTGGCCTGTTGATATCAAGACTCATAAACTCCATAGAATAAGATGTAGGCTCCATAAAATATGAATCTCTATAATGTGATTATTATGGCAAGGCACCAAGTGATTCTAAAGCAAAATCAACATCTTTATACATTTCTGTGAACAAGAACCATTAAGACAAAACTTTAATTTTAGATTACAGTCACCACATGTCTACCCTTCACATGGGTGTAAGTGAGTTTTTACCAGTGCTGACCACTTTTTTGCTTTTCCTCAATCTCAAAAGGACTCCTTTGGACCCTGCAAGCCTCTCTGAGGCTGTGGTCTCTAGCACTGAATCAATTGCACAGCCAGGTCAAACATGAGAAAGCTTTGTCACAAAAAGATTCTGATAATATAAAACACAACAACAACTTGGTTACTTTGTTTAGTTTTCTTCATATTAATGCCTTAGTTTGTGATTCTTTTGTCACGTACTAATTTTGCATGCAACACTTAATAATTGAAACTTTGCTAATAGTGTTTACTTTGTCTTAGCTATCTTACTGTCAGCCACCTGCAACCAATATGTCTATTGTATTCTCCAATTATGTATGGGTAATTATATGCCACTTTTCTTCAGTTTCTTTTCTCTGAGTCGTAAATTGTATTTTTTAAAAGAATAATTTCTATTCTTTCAGAATGCAGCCAGGAATAACAAGTAACCAAAATTGAAAGAAAAAAAAAGTTAAGTCAACGTCTCAAAACCCCTATTTAAACACATGCGAGCACATTGTTTCTGTGAGAGTGATGAGGAAATGTTCCTTTTCATTTGGACAATGTACATATCATTAGTGACTTTGTGATTTCACAATTTTACAGCACTTTAGGAACTTCTAAAAGTATAAAGGAAGAAGCTATTTGCCTTCCTCATGGTGGCAAAAAATACACGCAGCTGTAATGACTACCATGTTGACACTTTCCCAGAAGAAGCAATTAGATGAAGTTACCTTGTAACATACCAGTGCAGGACTAATTACTTTATAAAGGCAAATCCTAAATTCTACTACCCAACACATGCCTTACTTGAGTGGAGAATCAACACGTTTTCCATATTTGCTCCCATCTCACTTTCCACAGTACATGAGTTCATGCACTGAACACAACTTGACCAGCAGCAACCTCCCTGGGGACTCCAGGCTCCCATAAGGAAGCACCATCTTCAGCCCCCAGGGAGGGCACTAGTGCTGCCTGATGATTCTGCAGCAACCAACTTGGTGTGGTCTCCATTCAGAGATGATGCGAGCACTCCCATGTGCCAGATGGCCTTTGGGAAGGGAGGATTAAAAGCCTAAATTGTCTCTGTCAACATTGTACTGTCACTGATTTCCATGCAAAAGAATGTTAATAGTTGTGTATTAAGCACAGCAAGCTTTACCAATTAATTTCTCACATGTTTTTCAGAAATTTGCTATTTTTACATGGAGTTCCATAAACTCTCTTTTCTTTCTAACCATGGTACATTTTATGTGAACAGAAAGGATTGGGAAAAAAGGTGTAAAATGTACTATTCTGCAGTGTCTTCAGGATTTATGATATGCAGATGCAGGTCTAATTTTTCAACAACTTTGGATGATCCAGGAAAGTTGAGTTTCCATTTCTACACAGGCTCGGTCTTCATTCAGCATAAAGCTCATGGCATCTCTAGTATTTACTGAACCACTATGGTTATCAGCAATGCAAATAAAGGTATTTTCTTCTTAAGCTTTCCTGAATCCTTATATATTTTTCTATATCCAAAAGCCACATATTTTCATGTAGCTATGCAATGGATGATAGCTTTGAATTTGCTACTCACCCCTATATAAGAGATTTTATTTCCAGTAATGAAAATATTTTGTTTTATCTGAGCTTGGCAATGTTTTTTGCTCAGGGGATATCTCTGTATATATCTTTACCATTTTGCTTAGCATGCAATGATGTTTGTAGAACGAACATTTCTGTAGCTTTACATACAATTTATCAATATTAGAAAATCAGAGACAGCAATTAACATGTAGTAAAAATATCTTGTTCTGGTCTGTTTCAAAAAGAAAATATTTTTACACACTAGTAATGCCCTCTAATGTTACTTGTAATGTTCCCTAAACTATTTTTATTTGTCTAAAATTATTCTGAGAAAATTCCTCCTAGGAGTTTCATCAAACCACACAACTTCCATTAAGTGGTTTTATGGCACTTTAAATAAAACAAACTTATAAAATCTGAGACATTTTGAAAACCAAATTTAGCTTATAATGTATTTACCAATGTATTTTGATGACTTTGTTGTAACCATTAATGCTTTCTTTCACAGTTCATATAATACTAATCTATTGGATAATTTTGGTCTACCTTTCTGTAAAACCATCTCTAGAACTTTAAAGTAGTGATTAATCCATAGTTATCAACATGTGAATTATTAAAACCAATAATAATATCTTTAGGGATGTATTAATGTATTGGCCATGGCTTGATTATATGTAGTGTGATTCATCAGACATGTAAAGTATTTAGAAATTTTCTGCTCAGAAGGACTCAGATGTATGCTTCAGCAATTTGCTATTGACCTCCATGGGATTTTTCTTATTTATACCTTTTGAAATTTAGCTCTTTGTTCTCTCATATCATTCATTAATGCTTACAGTCATGTACACATTCACTCAAGGAAAACCAAAGTGTCAGCTCATGGAAAGCTGTATTCCACTGCACTGCCATATTCAAAAGGAGAAAAAAAATTCTAATCCCAGCATAGATATATATCAGTTATTTGCTCTGTTTTCACACTTCGTTGGTAAATTTGCACTAAACAAAGATGTACCAAAAATATGTGAAGTTGGTCATGTTAAAAATAAAGCTGTTTGGATGTGTCAGGCTTATTTCAACAAGTAATTTTTCATCAAGGGAAGAAAATTGCTCTTAATCTTAAACTACATCACTAAAATATTTTAGAACACATTCAGATGTGCTAAATATAATTTGGGAAAATGTGTGAGAGGGATACAGAGGTATAAACAATGATAGTAATATATCTATATATAATTATATAGATACATATAAAAAATCTGAGAGCTGGTATCTACTTTGCCCCTTAGGTGACAGGTACAATGCCAGAGAGATCCTTTCATTGCCCTTTCATTCATTGAACCATTCCACTGAGATTTAACATTTGTTAAATACATAGGAGAACCTCCTAGGACCAACAGAAACAAAGGAAAAAAAAGAAAGAAAAGAAGAAGAAGTCCAACAAAGAAATCCAACAAAAAAACCCAACCCACCTTATCTTCTCTGATGCTGCATTAAAGAACAGTGTACCAGCAGTTATTAACTACTCTCCATTCCACATAGCTTTATAGCTTTCCTTTTAAAAAGCAGTTGCTTAAGAAAATCTTTTCTGTTCTACTGGATTGATTGACTTTTTTTTTTCTTTTTTTTTCAGATCATTAACAATACTTTCTGACTTCTGAGTCTGAGATATTGATATTTGCAACTTTTTGACACTTTATTAGTAAAATACAACTAGTTTCTTTCTCACACTACTCTTGGAGTTGCAAATTTCATTGCCATTAAACAAGAGTTAACACAGCAATTTCATTCTGCTGCTGCCATACCAAAAGGAGCAGTACTGGTAGGTGATGGAAGTTCCATCCTCACACTGTTGAGCCCAGGTGAGATGGGACTTGCATGCACTGCTGTGTGAGCATTGGCAGCTGTGCCTTCCCAGTCTGGACTAACAGAATGACTACTGTCAGTGCTGGAAGATGTAAAGTATTAATACTGACATGGCCTTCAATGTGCATGAGATAAAGCCAAAACTAATTAAGAAATATCAATAGAATAAAAGTTTACAACCTGGAATAGAACCAAAATGAAAGCTGAGCTCAGCTTATTGAATAGATTTCTAATAGGCCATCTTCTTCTAGATTTTCTCAAAACTCTCTTCAGCAAAGAGGACATAAGTTAAAACATTGATGAAACACTGCACTTTGAGGTGGTATTTCAAATGTTAAGACAAGTTTCATTTTAGCATCAATAGAGGCTCCTTTTGAGGCACATTACAACGAAAGGTTTAGGTGCTGTAAATCTTTTATTGGCCACAGAAGGAACTTAGTAGATCAGCCCACATCAGGTAATATTAACCCTTAATCTAGTGAAGTCTTAGCCTTTTTATCTATTTTGCATGAACAAGCAGTTTGGGTTTAACAAGCATTTTTTAAAATCTTTTGGCTTTTTTAATGACAGTGATTCCATATGAAAACATGCTTAGTTAAATGTATCCTAGCATTATGGAGATCAAATCTGTGCTATCATTCTAGTGTCTGTCAGCACAGGATTCCACTCTGCACTGTGGCTTTAGGAGAATTGAATACAGCAGGCAAACAATTGGCTGATTTTACACTTTCTTTTCAGTCCCTATTACATATCTAGAGATTGTGTTCACCTTCTAAACTGACTTATCTGATAAGACATTTATTGCAAATGAATTGTTGTTTTGGTAACAATGGCATTCCAAAGGCCTCAAAATACACAGCCAGATTAAAAAAAAAAAAAAAAGAGAAGGAGAAAAATATTATTCTTTGCTGCAGCACCCATATCTTTTTGCAGTTGAAAACTACTGTATTTCTTAGCTAATTTTCCTGATAAATATCAGCCAGAAACCATTTTAACAGTTTCAGTCCTCAAATTTCTGCAGCTGCAGTAAACATATCACCTGTAGTTTTTCCTCTCCTAGGATCCAGATGTCTATTTTCAGAAATTAATCACTAAATTCTCAAAAAACTGTTATGATAAAGCCATTTTATTGTTTAAATTTCCTCCTAGAAGGGCAGATACTACATAAAAAGTGGTCTATTTTGCTACTAGATGCAGTAAAAAGGGAGATATTGCTTTCAAACATGACCAGTTTGCCCACAGTCATGGATAATTGGATGTGTAAAGTAAACACTTGTCTAAACACAGCTGGATTACAAGGACAGGTGTGCTGTCAACAGAAGTCTGTGATGTCACCTATTAATACTCAGTTCCTGTGTATTACAAAGAGGAGGAGACCCTCTTTTCTGTTCTCTCATATTAATGTGACAAATCCTTCCTATGAATGCTATCCAAGACAAAAGTGATGGATAATTTTAATGATTCATCCATTGTGTTCACAGTGGCTGTTATAGCACATGGAACTGATATTTTTCTGATATTCTTGATAGGTACATGAGTAGTTTGAGAGACAGGGGTAAGAAAGAGGGAAGAAAAGGGTAACAAAAATGTTGCTCAGGTAAAAATCACCATTTTCCATTTAAAAAGTCTTTAGTTTACCCAGAAGAACTAATTATCACTACATTTAACTTCTTATTATTGACATTTACCTATCTTTACAGTTCTGCCTAGAAAGTAGTTGTCAGAATCCTCCACTAAGGTATTCTCTGACAAAAAGAACACACAGCATCTAACATCAGAGACAAGCTCTCAGAGCCATTTAGTGAAATAGAAAGTATTGTCACATCCTAATGAAGTTTCATGCATGATATGCAATGAGTTTTGTACATAGATCAGTTCATTTTTGTTCCAGTTTCTTCTATGATGCAGACTTAGACCCCATGAGCATGATATCATAGAATCATGGAATGGTTTGGGTTGAAATTTGTGCCATTTAGGCATACAAAGCATTTTTTTTTCGTTAATATATCCAATAGCCAGGACAAATGGTATGCTAAGTTTAACATTACATGTTCCCCATACCTGCTGAAGACCCATAACTTTATAAATCTTTGCAAGCCAACCACTTTCCAGTCTGGTGGGGACAGATCAGCCCCTACTGATCCTTGGAGTATCTGACCTTTGAGATTTCTGGTCTACCATCTTCTTTATAACTTTGCAATGCAGAGCTTCTCCTTCTCTATCTTTGGGCCAGCTTTCCCTTCCACACAAGAAGGTGTGCTTCTTTTTGGGTCTTAACTGTCTTGCATTGATTGACCTCACATTTACTCCACATTTATTTCTCAAAAAATAAAAATATCCTCAGTGAAACTGAGCCAAGTGTGAACAGTCCTGTGGTACCTTGTGCCTGACCCTGAGGGTTCCATGACAGCTCTCTGTCCTTGTACACCCTCAGAGTTCCATGACACCTCTTTGTCCTTGCACACCCTCAGAGTTCTCCATGCCCCAAGCACCCTGTGAGAGATCTAGAATTGTTCATTGGATGCAGTGGCCCCTCAAGAAGCTAGCGAAAATACTTCCATTACCTTAAAGTATGATGAGTTCTTCATTGCATGTGGGATGATTTCCTAAACCTTTAAATGTCAGACACACAGGGGTGTATGGTAAATGAGGACATTCCTCAGAAACATTTTTGTCTAGCAGATGAGAAGCATCGAAAGCCCTGAGACAAAGAAGCATTTAAATTGTGTAATCAATACACTAAGAGAAATCAATACCAAATGAAAACAATGATACCTCATGGTTAAGAGGAAAGAGCAAAATAATACACAAACAAATGCCAGCTGTCCCAAAATGGTAGGAGTACAAATGTATAAACATTTTGCTTCTGATAAAATTGATGCTATTTCTTTCTCTTACCTATAGGTTTATGATTCTGACTTAGAGTACAAGGAAGATGAAACTGTTCTGAATGTGCACTGCTCACAGCTCAGGCTCATCCTTATGTCCCCTTGGAACAGACACAAAAGGCTAAATAAAAGGTTTTATCTACACAATGAGCAAAAAAAGTTTAGAAACACCTCCTATTCCATATTTTAAAGCTTATTATTTTTGAGAAGGGTTAGAACTTTGATTCAACAGCTTATGGAAGGTTTTATTGCTTTTTATTTTTAAAAGCGTATTTTTTTAAGGCAAAATATTACAAAATAAGAGAGAATTAAATTGAATCAAATTAATAAAAAGCTTTCCTGAATTTTCAACTCATCTATTCACAAAAAAAAAGTCCATTATTCTCTTGGCTCTAATTAAAACCACATTTATATTTATGTCAGCATGTTTCCTGCTGGCTTGAACTCAAGGTTGCTCTTTGGTTTTAGAAAATGTTAAATGGACGTGGTAAGTGAGATCGTGGCCCTGATGAAGGCAGAGGAAGCTCTAATACTTACTTTGATCAAGTCAAGGCTTCAATTTATGGGAATTATTTTTTTACCTTTTTTCTGCCCATAATTTTTCTATTAAATGTTCCCATTCTCATCTGCCTTCAAAACTCATTAGTCCTTCAGAACATTACCTCATTTTTTGCATCTGTAGCTCACACATCCTTGCAATCTTGAAGTAAGACAAAGAACAAATCACAGATTACACTGACATTAAACAATACTGGAAGGGGTAAGGATAGGAACTGGATAATGATAACGGAAAAAATAATTTAGAATATGCTGTGATAACTTAGGAAGCAAATGAAATCCATGAAATACAATCAATGACATGTTTTGAACTTAATGGAGTGGGAAAGCAGTAATTGCTTCACATGACTTTAGTTGTATACACTGCACTGGGTGAAAATTATTGCAGGAAGCTATAGGATGAGGCCACCTCTCTGCTTGACTTTCCATTTCACTTAGAAATCCTAACCAAAATAGTATTATTGAAACAAATAATGCAAAATTCTGTCCTATTCTGACATCCATACTTTAACTGAACTGCAATAATCAGAAAAAAAGAACTCAAAAATAGCTACAAAATGCAGGAAAAATCATAGAACAATCAAGGTAACTACATCTATTTTCATGAATTAAATTTGACACCTAGCACAGAATGGATTTGGTCTTTATGTTTAAAAAAATTTACAATCCAAAATTGAAAGTCTTAGGACAGTACAACATTCCTGTTGGGAATGGTACCAAGTTCATGCAAATTTTCAAATTATACAAGGGTATTAATTTGGAGCTTGATGATTTAAAAAGGATAGAATCATGTTTGAAATATATTTAACAAATAAAATGTAAACAGGTGAGTTCCAGTTCCTAATGGCATTTTATCACACTCATGAGTACATATGTAGCTAAAGAAGCCTAAAGAGCTTTAGCTCATAAGACTTAAGGTGATTTGTTCAAGATCTGGAGAAGAAGCTTTAAGAATAGATTTTTGCATAAATAAAAAAAAAGATTTTAATTTCTCATCAAAAAATTTCAAAAGTCGCTGTGAAATTGCAACACTGTTTGCTGCATGTTCAATAACCTGTGAGAGATGCAGGGATTGTTTCAGTTGCAATTCTGCACTGGACTACTCCTAAAAATTATAAACTTTTCTAAAAATCTCAGACTACTAAAGTTCTGGACTAATAAGAATATTTCCAAAAGAAGGGCAGCACTCTATATTACAGAGACAAAGAATTTTATTTAAAAAAATACAATGCAATAACGCTTCCTAAAGTCACATACTTTCAAGAAACCAGTTCACCATGTTTTTTTTCACCACCTTTTCCTTCCCCTAGATGAGAAACCCATTGGTTTTCATGATGCCAATCCAATTTGTGTCCTATTTCAAATCAGCTATGGCATGAAGCACTAAATAATTTTTTTATGGAAACATTTATTAGTTACATATAAGTATGTATCCCTGAAATTCAGTTTCTTTAGGGAAGAAAATGAAGGTTGCCCTTTTTTATATATAATTATCTCTGCTTTTCATCTCATGAAAAATTCTGTAGTGTGAATAAATCTTCCACTATTATGAACACTGAGTTATGATTCATTTTAGAAAACATTCATATTACAGTAAAATCAGGTTTGAAGATCCTTATTTTCTGCATTTCATCTAAGTGCCAATTTTTTTTTCCATTAGTAATTGCAGAGGGTATTTACTTGGGTAGTATGCTGAAATAATTTTCTCTGATCTGTCCTGAAATTATAATTCCTAAAATTCTTAAAAAGGAAAGTACAGAACAGATGAAAGAGCAAGCAAGCACTAACTAATCCACAATATCTAAATATATGTAGCAACTTCTAAATCCTTTTATTTTCTCAATTGATGAAATTGGTCTCTGTTTAAATAATATAATACATTCTTTATGGAAAAACAGAGAAGAAATAAACAGAGAAGATCAGTAAAACTGTCAGATTAACAGTACTGGACTGTCAGGTGGCAAATGCATGTCAGAATTTCTAGCAACACAAAAGCTTCAGTGCACATTATGATGATTCTTGTGTCAAGATGGAGGTGGGTCAGGACCAGAGATGCAGCAAATTAGTGTTAAAATGAAAGAAAAGTAGGTTTATAAATAATATGAACTGTAAATGCATATTAATATAAAAGCATAAATACATATCCATATAAAAGTATTCAATATATAGTAGGTAATCATTTCAGTTAATTTATTATGTGGTGGGCTTCTCAATTGCTGATGCAATTCAAATAAATGGGTCATAACAGAAGCACCTTCTGAATTAGCTAGGTTGGTTTTTTTTTGATAAATAATTCTTATGTACTGTGATAAAACACAGTCAGTTCTTATTTATATGTCAATGACTATTGAATTGAAGAGACAAGAAACACAAAGAGGCTAATAATTATAACCGCAGGAAATAAGATTTTTTTTTTTCAGGTCTACATCCTCATCAGAGTCAGTTTGATCTTATGGAAAAAAAAGGGTCAGAATTTGCACATGTCAGCTTGTCCTACCATCACTTTCAGGAAACAAGTACAGTTTCTTGGTGTATGAATTAATTTTATTATTTTGCCAAAAAAAATTGCAATTCTTGATCATTTAATAAACAACAAATTGTCAAAAATAATTTAATCTGGCTACTGGTGCGTAAGACTATTAAAATGTTTCTGTAAATGCATTAGCAACAAAAGGATGGCTAAGAACAATCTCCATCCTTTACTGGATGCAGAGGGGAAACACAGTGACTAAGAATGAGGAAAAGGCTGAGGTACTGACTGCTGCCTTACCTCATTTTTCTGGAGTAAGAACATGATCTTCAGGTTCTCAGACCTCTGAGTTGGAAGACAGGACAAAGAGAAGAATAAACCCCCTATAATCCAAGGGGAAATGGTTAACATTGTTCTATACTACTTAGTCCTATCATTTTTACAGATTCAGAATAACAAATGCTGGCTACTGAAAGCCAATGTTTTTCTAGATGACATCACAATGTTTTAAATTGAAAGATCAATTCAAAGACAAATATAATTTTCCTAATGTTACCATCTTTGTTAAAATGCACACTATATCTTAGAGAAAAAAACACCTTATATCAATCGTAATCAACCTCAAATCAAAATTTTTCACAGAAAAATTAATTTGATGCATTGCAATATATGACTACAGTGATATGGTTTTGTTTCTGAGGAAGAATTAAAATAAACAAGATACAAGAATACAAGATACAATAGACTTATTTATTGCAACAACAGTAGCAGTGTGTCATTTTGCAAACCTCTATAGAAATAACCTAAAATCTGCAAAAAACAGAAGAGTAGAAAACATTGGCCATTGTTAATTTTCTCAGGGCCCTGCTGTGTCAGGCTTGGCTCTGTGGGTGAGCAATTTTGCATGTAAATCACCCTCTCTTTGTACACTTTTGTTATTTATATTGTTGCTGTTACTGTTCATTTCTTATCTCATGACTGTTTCCAGAAAATTGTTCTTATCTCAGCCTGCAATTTTCACCTTTTTGTTCCTTCAGTTCTCAGCTCCATTCCCAGAGTCAGAACGGGAGGAGTAATCAGAGTCTGTTTTTGGACTGCCACAGGGGGAAAGGGAGAGGGGCAGAAAAAAGGAGATGAGAGTACTAAATTGAAGGGATTAAATTGCCATTCCTAAACCACGGGCAAGGACATTTTGGTACCAGAACATGTATGGTCTCTACATAATTATGTCCCACAAAATGTAAATTAAAAATTGATTTCATTGCAAAATATTTAGCAATGAAAGTATCTAATTTCAGAAATAGAGTGCCTAATTGATGCAGGAGAATAAGTTTTGAATAAAAGTAGTCCAAAATATAGTGTCCTTCACTTCTAAAGGTATATGCAACTTGTTCTGACACCAGAAGTAGCTGTGATAAAGTTGATTGTACAAAGTTGTCATTTATTGATTATAGCAATATTGACAACCTTCTCTACAAAGAGAATGAAAAATGCATTTCAGGTCTCACAGTTCAGCTTCAAGATGTTATTTTGGTTATTTCTGTGGTGTAAAGGGATTGTCTGTAGAATCATTTCAGATGATTCAAAGACAGGTTTCAGCTCCAGGCTGAAACATCATGGCTCGTAACACATTTAAAGGGAGCAACACACATAAACACATTCACTTCAAACAGTAAAATCCCCCGAGCTAATTAGATATTCAATAGAATTTTCATCTTTTATACAACAACAAACTTTTTTTTCAAATCCCAGAGTTAATACTTGATGGTTTTTTGCTTTTTTAGCATTATTTATTACCTGTATAGACTCATTAAATTCTGATGAAAATATGGCTAGCATGTATTAGGCTAGAATGTCTTTTTTTCCCCATATGTAGAAAAAACCTAAACAGACTATGTACCTAAATTGAAAAAAAAAAAAAAAAAAAGAAAATCTTAAATATCAGAACTGAGATGCAAAGTCATTTTTTTCTGTAAATTTTAATTTGTGGATGTTTACTAATCTCAATGGACAGAAGCTGCCATTCCATTACTGGAACAGTCATCATAATAGTTATTTGGCTATAGCTGCAGCATTTCTATAGTTATATATGTATTAAGACTTGGATATGGAAAGATGGAATTTGAAATAATTTTTTATTTTATTATTTGAAAATTACTGGATACATAAGATCTGAAGAGTGAAATCTGTCTACTTATGGAAGTTAATTGTTCAATGAGAGATTTTTTCCCATCCCCTTTACTCTCTTCATTATAATATAACTCCAACCAAGGATCCATTTAGATGATCATAGGAAGCAGCTTAAAAATTATAATAACATTTTACATTAAAACCAAAGGCAATTGATAACACCAAAATCATCCTTTGGAGTCCTTTTTTTTTCAATTTAATATGTCTTATGACCACAGTTCCAAAAATATTCTTTAGCTTATGATCTAAGCTAAAATATTCTTCTTAATTCTCAGTTAAGCATTATTTTTTGTTTTTGCAAAATAGAAATATTTGCCCTTAGCTTATTTGTAAGGACTCCTGTCCTTCAGCCTGGACAAAATGAATTTTCCTGGTTATAACAAACTTTTTAATGGTAGAAAGTGTATTTTCCCCATCACTGGAAATATACAAAGTCAGATGGGATGGGCATTGAATAACCTGATCTAGTAAAATGTGTCCTTGCCCATGTTTGGAGTTTGGAGTTTGGAGTTTGGAGTAGATGGTCTTTAAAGGAAGGTTCTTGCCCATGTTTGGAGTTTGGAGTTTGGAGTTTGGGTTTGGAGTAGATGGTCTTTAAAGGAAGGTTCCTTCCAGCCCAAACCATTTTATGATCTTATTAATTCAGTAATTATCTCAGCACAGGCTTTATTTTGTTGGACTATATTTTTTGATACTTATATAATTCACTATAATCATAGAGTCATTCCAATAAAGTTCCATTGGGGAAAGCATTCAAAAGAGTTTTTAAACTTTTTTTCAGAAAATATAGGAGTTCATTATTCATTGCTTCTTGGTTATTCTTCATTTTCTCATTTATAAGCATTTCCTGCAGAGAAGCACAAACCTGTTTTTTACCTAGCTTTGGGTTTGTGTCTCTTTCCCATTGCTTTTAATATTTTCTGACAAAAAAAGCACTGGTAAGTTATAAGTAGAAAAAATATAGAATCATGAAATGTGCTTGGCTGGGAGGAACTTTAAAGATCATCTAGTACAACCACTCTGACAATGGATGTGGACACCTTTCACTAGATCAAGTTTTCAAAGTCCCATCCCACTTGGCCTTGAACACTCCCAGGAATGGGCATCCACAGCTTCTCTGGGCAACCTGTTCTGATGTTCAGCCTAACTGCAGAGGAGAGATGCTCAAGACATCTGATAATTTTCATGGCTCTGGACCCACTTTAACAGGCCCACGTCCTTCTTGCACTGGGGACCTCAGAGCTGGGCACAGTTCTCTACATGGTCTCATAAAATCAGAGTAGAGGGGCAGAATCATCTCCCTTGACCTGCTGGCCATGCTTTTTTATGCAACTTAAGATACAATTGACTTTCCCAGCTGCAAGTGCACAACTTTTTCTCCTCTAGGAAGAGAAATAAAATACTGAACATAGAATATAATTACCGAAAAAGCAAAGCTTTTAGGCACCACAATTAATTTTTTGAAAGACTTACCTTATGAGTATGACATTGTCACACTTTTAACACAAGTGTTACATATTCATTACAAATATTTCTTATATGATCCATGTGATTCTTTGTCTCAATTAATAAACAAACAAATAAATAGTTTTTAATTGACCACTTGGATAATTATTTTTTTCCTTCAAATTGCTTACTCTTGAACAAGTTCAGTGTCTGCTATGGGCATAAGCAGGATGTTTGATCAAATTTGAAAGGAAATCCACTTAAATACATTGAACAAAAAAGGTGCATTTTTATAGTTTATGACAAAAATTGTTTTAATAATAATCTCTATATACTGTGAGCCTCTTCCATCCCATTGCTTCCTTCAGCCACATTTGTGGTAAGATTTTTTGATACCTGAGATTCTGAAAGCAATTAGCACACCCTTCTACACTGACATAAATCATGATAGTTTAAATTTATTTTCTACAGCAGACAAATAAATTTAAATATATCTATTTTAACAACTCAGCATTCATTTATTTACGTAAGTACTGAGTTTGTCATACATATCGTACATGTCAAAAGCCCATCTATTTAAAACATTTCAGTCTGTCATTTTCTCATATTTCAGCTCTTTAGGATATCTGTTTGAGGATAATGTGCTAAGATTAGCAGGTCAAATACTAGCTCTGTGTAAAAACACTAAAGACATTTAGATTTTTTTTTCAGTCAAGATACTGGGGAAAATAAATTGAAAAGCAGCCAGTTGCTTGATTTAATTTCATAGTTTCTATCAGGAGCAGTCCAGCAAACTCCTAATAACTCCCATTTTTCACAAAATGACATGGCTTTCCTTCTAAACAAAACTAATGGGCAGGGGAAACATTCATGCATGGACCAAAATTTAAATGAATAATGTCATTATAAAAAATGTTGAAATGCTGAGTCCATAAATACCTATTATGAAATTAATGGTGGACGCTATATTTACTTAATTTTAATAATCAGCATAACTCCTTAAAGATATTATTTCTCTTTCATGCTATTATACAGCGGAATTTGCATCTGATTCTAATCATAAATACATATTCTAGCCCTACATAATTATACTACTTTGTTGCTTGTTATGCTTCACCTACATTTTTCATATATTCCTCTAATTATAGTATCAATTTATTTAAGTGAATGTTCAGATTTTTGTGTTATATTAAAAATGATGCAAAGGGCTGCCCATATAGTGAAAAAATATATTCAACCATTATCCACCCGGCCAAAAATTTCAGAGCTTCAGAAAGTAGGTCATACCATAATAGTGACATTGAACTTTTCAACTGGGAGTAATTAGGTTTTATTTTCAGTGCTCAGTGACCTACTCTGAAAAATAAGATAATTCAAGAAGGGTTCAGCTTTTCCTTTTTTTCTTTTTTTTTTTTTTACTGTATGTACCTTAAGAATCCATAATTGTTACCTATCCAGAAAATAGTAGTTGACAGCTGTGCAGGGTACTTCTGCTGTTTAATATGTCATAAAGAATCTGTTGCAAGCAATGATGTTATCATTAGGGAACAAAGATAGTGTCTATTATTTCAGAAGCAAATAATTTAGCATTAAATCATTTCAACTGCAGTGTCACTTGCAGGGAAGAGAAAGCAGAAAAGTTACCGTGTATGAAACAAGCTTTGCAGTAGTACCTACAGCACAGAGGGCATTTGAAGCACACTTCCATGTGTATTCCCTCTAGGGCACTTTAGAAAGCTTTGCTTTTTTTTTATGGCTGCTTCCTAATGCAAAGAGACATAATAAAATGCACTTGCATCTGTTAGTTCAGATAACAAGATACATTTTCCCTTTTTGGGGTTGGGGTGTTCTAAGAGCCTTTTGACACAACTCAGGCTACTGTGTTGTAACATGAACTTAATACTTCCCAAGAGTCTTAAATTTTTTATTTGTTACTGATGTCATTACAAGAAGAAATACCCTCCCAGCCCTTACTTTGGTCATGAATTTTTCTGTGTATCAGTGTGTGTGGCGGCCTTCTGCATCATGCCAATGCGTAGTGTAATGCAACAAGAAGTGTAACTTTGATAGAGTGTGTCAGATGCTAAACAACATGAAAAGGCACGCATGAAACTTTCACAGACAAGGGACTGTGCTTGCTCAGAGGCAGACTGTTTCTCTGCCTCTTGCATAGCTGTGAACTGGGGGTGGGAAGTCTGCAATGCCTCTATCCCGTTACATGGAGCATACAAAGGGCACTTTTTAACACAGTAAACCTGTTTCAGGCAGTGTTCCCTATTTTACTAAATATTACTATCCCCAGTGGATGCAGAGATTACCAAGTAAGTGTAGTAGTAGATGTTCACCAAAGAGGAACAGAGTATCAGGCACCCAAGAACTACAGATTATTTTATTTTTTTTTTCTGCAGTCATTATGTTTTTTCAGAGAGAAAATTATTTTAATTGGTATTTTAAAACATCATCTCCTTGAAATTCACAACACAAGACAAGTTATCAGTGGCAGAGTTTAGACTTGACCATTTTATCTCTGACTGTTTCCTGAGAAAATTTAATTTTATTTTTTTTTCCAGAACCTCAGATTTCATCTTTTTTTTTTCTATATATGAACATGAAAATAGTTCAAACTTTACCAATTACCTAAGAGCACCCTCAGCTTCATATTGATTTAAGAACCTAGTTTAAAATATATGTTAATTGAAAAATTCTCTGTTGTTTGGTTACTGATAACAAAAAAAAATTATATACAGTACCTTCATGCTCTGACAATATTTGTGACAAAACAGATCAATTATCTCCAATGTACAAACAGGCAGCAACAGCTCGAATACCACCTCAATAATCTTCAATAAATCAGGGTCTGTATTCAGGAAAATAAGCTTTTTTATTTTTACAAGGCTTCAGAAAATTCAGTGGCAACTGACTGATTTTTACAATGTTGATACTTATTCCCCAATATTTTTAAATAGATTAATTGTGAGTTGTGCTTCTGTGGGGGAGGTGGGGGGAATATGATGAAAACATTCCTATTGCTTCTTGAACCCTAGGTCATGTTTTTCCAAATATTTTCAGTTCTATTGAATTGAGTGGAAAAACAGATATGCTATTGGGTGGAAAAAGAGATATTACTGGTCTTTTTGTCTAATTGCTACACTGTCCTGCTCTATTAGGCAGAAGAGTGGTAAGTTTTTTGCTTTAATTTCACTGATATATCAAGAGAAACATGCATTTCAAATCAAAACCAACCAGCAGGTCATAAGAGTTTTGAGGCAGTAGGAGGACTTCTCCCTTACACTTCACTAATTTCTCATGCATTTGAGTTTATGCCCATTCAGCAGAGTAAAGAATGCTATTAGGTATTTCAATGACTAACGATCTACAGGAACATACATAACATTTGGAAAAATCCTACGTGTTCAAATACAGTGCTTAGGATTTTTTTGCAAGAAAATTGGTGAGTTTCTGTATTCCTGTCTAGCAATTTTTGTGGAAATGTGTCGGGTACCTACTGTGAATAATATTCTACAATAGCAAGTATTTTTTCATTTCAAGGCAGGTACGACAAAATTCTACCATTTTGATTTCAGTTCTGGCAAAAGATACAATTAACTCTGAAGGAGGAATTGTGTACAAGTTCCAGAAGAAACTGTTCTAGGGAAGAGAACAGAGACCAAACCAACAGATGATATTTTACAATGGAGGTTTCTTTTTGTTTCTGTGAGAATGAACATATGCAGAATTTTGCAAGTGTCAAAGTTTTTATTTTGAAGAATGGCAGTACATGGAGTGTATAATATTTTCTACCTAATTTGCAAGACCACAAAAGTCTGAGAGAAAATCAGATATGAAAGGAATGTTAGAGTTAGGCTAAACTAAAACATGCTGTGAATTAAAACTCCTTTTTTGACATTTAAAAATCATACAAAATTTCCCTTAAAATATTTCTGATTTAGGATTCAAGGACATCAGATAGCTATTTTCCATTATAAAAAGAAATTCCGTCACTTTTAAACAGGGAAATACTTTTTATGCTGAGTTTAGTAGCAGTTCACAGTACTCGGTAGCAATTACACAGGTGGTGAAGAGTCCACAACAGTCTGACACACTTTACAGAGAAGTATAAGTTTCAGCTTTAATGTACTTTAAAAGCATCTGTTAATCAGAGAACAAGCTATAAACAGACACCAAAGAGAGAATTAACACCACAGCCTGTACTTTATCAATACAAATCAATAGTCTTTGAGCTGCATAAAAAAGAATTTCACAACCCAAAAGACATTGTCAGTTTAAATGCCTATTAAAACATATCCTTATACTGCACAACACTTTTCACACTTAAACAAGTTTTTGCAGCCATACTCTGAATAATATTTACTTATATGAAACCCTTACTAGTATGAGCAGGACTAAGGATCAGGTAAGACATTGTGAGTTTAGGAAGGGAAGAAACAGTAGACACGATTTTAAGATGAAAAGCACTTTTAAAAAACAAATTACAGTGAGTTAAAAGTGTCCCCAGTAAAAATCTTGTAAATAACCACTCTTTTTAAAAACTGAAGTTGGGCTTTCTTGGAAAAATGTTAAGTTTACACTGCATAACAATGCAACATAACACAACATTTATTCACTATATATTCCATTTTGAATGACTGGAGTAATGTACAATAATTATTGACTGATCTGACATAGTAACAGCAAAACACCTCAATACCAAATATGAATACCACAGATTTTAAAGGAGTTGCTTTGGAAACAAGGCTACATAAGGGACATGATTCATGATACAAACTCCACTCCCAGTATTTGCATCCTTGTTATTACTCCTTCTTGAAGTAAGTAATGAACAGCTGTCATCAGTATACCTAACAAGTATTTGCAAATTAACATATTATGGTTGTGTCTCTGACTAAAGGTCATGCATGTACTCACAGAAACGTATAACATTTTGAGAAAACACATTTTAAAATGCATCATTCCTAACAAATCCATTCAAAGGACACCAGTGAAAGACACAGCAGTGATTTATCTCAGTCAGTAACTTCCTTTTAGCTGAGCTGAAGTTGGAAAAGAGGAGTTTAAATATTCAGTGAAAAGCCAACAAACTTTTGCTTTCAGTTTTTCAGAGATACTTTTATGTCTACTCTCCTGTGTCAAACTGGAATTGAATTGTATCAAATAATATTTTCTCTGCTCTCCATGGCTTGTCTCAGACAAAATCCTTTCTATTTCTCTGGAGCTCAAATCTGTTTTTTCCACTGCTGTTTCAGACATTTGGAGTTTGCTTGGATAATTTTAATGACATTTTTTATTTCATTCATAACTGAAATACTATGTGAAAAATTTGTAAGTGGATAATCTCTGTGTCCAGACTATCTACCCACAGAAGAAGTTTGTTAACACTATTACAGGGATAAGGAAATTAACACTTTGTCACTGGTGTAAAATGAATTTTATCTGCCTTTATTTTTTTCTAAGCTATTTAAAATAAAAAATAAATTTAAAAATAACAATAAGAAGGCAGTTGGATTTTTTTTATCATCCAACAGAAAGCTGCAATAGGTCAAGTAGCTACCAGGAAGAAGAGTAGATAAATAATAAAAAATATTCTCTTTGAGAATGTAGCCCTGTTGGTGATCTTCTATCCCTCACATTAGCTGTGAAAGAACAGAATATGGTGTTGAATACAATGTACAGGAATATTAAAGGTAGTATAAAAAGGATAGCATTTGTTTGTCTGCTCGGTTCTTTTGCATATTTGTGGAAACATTGTGATAAAGTTCAAGTGCACTATCACCAGTCAAAATGCATTTGCATCAGTGTTAATGGGTGACACATTGTTGACACTGCTGTGTTGCATGTATTATTCTTTGAATCACAGGATGCACATAACCTAGAGCTTGAAATCATTGGGAGTTTTTTGCCACTGTTCACATTTGAATATTTTAAATTAATAATTTGGGTTTTTTTAAATTTCAAAGCAGAGCTTTATGCTGAAATAGTTAATTGGACCTATTGCCAAATTTGTGTAGCCAAAGAAAATGAGTATTTAAAATAATTACCAAAAATTTTCCTAACTGAGACACTGCAGCTTGTGTGTTTCATTTTAACCTTCTCTGAATCTTGAGACTTCCTAGAAATGCTTAATGATTAATTACAAGTTATTTTGAATATCTGAAACTCTTTCAATCAAGACAGTTTTCAGGTATTTTTTATTCTTAGAATCATTATCAGAAAATGTAGTGCTTACAAATTATCACTGATGGCAGAATTAAAAACGTAATTTTCAGGGTCTGAATATCTGAATACTTATTTCCCTAGGAAAAAATGCAACATGTTAATAGTATTTTAAATATACATAAAAACATCTCTTCATATTCTTAAGTCCTGTGAACTGCTAAAGCATATATCCTAATTTTGTAACCTAGTAACTTGTTTCTAGGGCAATATTGCAGAGTTGCTAAAGAAATGCCAAGATTAAAAAGGAAGAGAAACCCTAAGTGTTATTGATAATAATCTAGTGCTACAATGATAGTTGTTATGCAAAACTTGAACAAAACAGTATTGCTCAGAGTCTACAATTACTTTTTTTTCTTTAAAAGATAGCTCTGCTCTAAATAAGGCATCTGACAAATACCAGTGCAAGATAGATCCTCAGAAGAGATCTTATATGCTGGGAGACCACCAAATACCTCCTAACTTCACAAGAATGCTGACAGTCAAAGTTTCACACAGAACTAGCATTCGTAGCAAGTTAGCCAAGAATATCAATGTTTTTCAAAATCCCACATTTCTTGTGTAATGATGCATGGAATGGCAAACATCCCAAGAGAATAATTTATCTTAAGTGTTCCCTTTTTATTGGTAAAGTAGAAAACCATGAGTGACCAATATAAAATTTTCTATAATTTGTATTTTTATTTTTTGAGACTTTCAAGAGATTTTTTTTTCTCTCTCTCTGAAGGTGCTTTAAATGCCAGCTTTGCTTCTGAGTCTTTCTCAGGTTGATGTATATTAGGTATCACTCTCTCCATATTGGTGTGTGCACAATGGAGACTTTTCGCCTTTCTTCAGGGTGCTCAAAATAAATTGAGTTCCAAGCTGGCAGCAAAATGCCAGTTTAGCAAAAATAAGCAGTCAGAACAATCCTTGAAGAAATAGAGATGTTTGATTAATTGGATTGATCTTTAGCATAACCTGCGTGTTAGTGAAAATTGGCAGCTTGGTCTTCCTTCAAGTAGTCAATGGAAAAAGTTTTCTTGTGAACAAATTATACTGTCTAAGATGAGGTAATGAGATACCTCTGTAAGAATCTAAAAAATGTAGCTTTGAATAATTAATCTGAATTCTAAATTTTATGGGACTAAGTCAAGTCAGATCAATTCCTCTCACAGTGTTCACAGAAGAAACTATTTTAGGAAAAATCTATGATTATTAGTAAGGTAACAAGCACAAAACCATTTTTTCTTGTGGCCCAGACTCTTCAAGTTCTTTAGATTTTCTGTATTTTTACAAAGATGCTAGGGAGCTCAATAGCAAATAGTTACATCACCACATTATCCTCAGAAATATTTAATGAGGTGATCAGGTAGGATAGTAGGTTGTGAGTGAGAGTCTAATACAAGGCAAATGAGAATCCAAATTTTATGTGTGCCCAGATTTTGCATTCCACAACAGTGTTTACTGTATTGATAAAACTTTGTTACACACTTCCTATACGGACTTGAACCTTATATTAAACTCTCAGGAATTCCGATTCTGGTTTTGATCACTTCTTAGTCTGGAGTGAGATATGTTGCACTTCTCTGGCATTGTTAATTAAGGTATTTGTAATTTAATGAGCTATGCTACATAATAAAATTAACGCATTGGGTCTTGGTGTTAAAAGCCTTCATAAATTTAAAACAAAAAAAAAAGCCAAACAAACCAACAAAAATACCTAAAAAATCCCAAACTGACAAAAAAAGGCCTGAAAGTAATTCAAGAAAAAAAAAATCAAATATTTAATGTTTAATGTTTAGAGGATCACAAGTTTTACCATCCCAGACGTCTAAGGGCTTAATAGCAACACCTACTGAAAACTCAATTGTATCAGACTGCGGTTTCTGCTGACTAGATGGGAATTTTCTACTCTGTTGAACCAAAGCTTTACACTTTCATTAGCTCACGTTCGCTGCCGTGACACCAGTGCCCTCTCATCAGATCGAAGGCTGAGCTGAGTGGTACGGACAGAGAGAGGCAGATAAAAGGAAACTGATGAAAGGGCGAAATGTTTTCCTTCTGGGTAAAAGCTGCACGTGGCTTTGCTGACCACTGATTTCCTCTATCTTGTTCCAAGAAACGGGAGTGTGTCTTGTGTTCAGTGCATATATAACAATAGCTTCAATTTAAACCAAATTTGATTTTTAATTTGTTTTCAGACAGCACATTTTTTTCTTGAAACCCAAAGGGAAAAAATTGCTTTCTTTCACAAAAATCAACCAGAATTCTGAATTTAAAAGAATAAAGGTGGAAACCCTGACTATGTAATTGAATTTTCAAGTTCTTTACCACAGTCAGTCAAACATCATTTACTGAAATTTGTAAGAATCATTTGATTTCCTAATAAACAAGGAAGCTTGATCAAGTATGAAGAAAGATATTTATTTTAATAACAGTTGAATTTATAGTCTATTCATGTTTCTGAAATTTGGTTCAGACTCAAACCTGACCAGAATGAATTCAAGCTGAACTGGAGAATATCAATATATTTGAATATCAATAATTTGAATAACTGTTTGTTTGTGAAGCCTACTGCAAGAATCAAAAAGTCAAAATGCTATAATCAGCACTGGTCTGATCTGAGAGATTCACATTTGAAATCCCTATTTCATCTCCAGATGCATAAGTATTGGCAATCCTCTCAGTAATGCATTTCTTGTTAAAACTAAAGCCTCAGTTTGATCACTAAATCAGATAAGTATAAAAAAAAAAAGAACAAGTAACATAATCATATAATAAATACCTCTGAGTAATTTTGTAAATCTAAACCCCAAAATTATTCTGATTCATTGAAATATACTAAAAATCCGTTAGACTGTAAAATTCATTAAGACCATAAAAATTGTTCTTTCTGGTAATAGTTACACAAACAGAAAAAATTACTGAATAACATCTTAGTATTAGAAATCTATGACAGGAAAATATAAATCAAATACATTATAAAACATAGTATAAAATAATATGTTTATAATATTTTGGAACAAAAATAAGACAGCATCTGTTTATCAATATAACAATATTCACTGTTCACTTAATCATAATTTTAGAGTAATTTCCTGTTTTCAGAATAATATTTAAAATATAAATTATGAAAGCTGAATTATTAACACACAATGCACAATGCTAACAGATATAGGACATTTTAAGTTTCTTTTTCTTATTTTAGTCTGTGTTACACATAGCTATTCAGAGCTGAATTCAAGTCAAGCAGGAAGACATGAGGGCAAGCATTCAACTTGGCAAATTATTTTCAGCTTTGAAACTCTTGGAGATACACACATTCACAGCAGGAACAAATCAAGCCAGCAGAGTTTTGAGAACAGTTTCAGAGAGCCAGACTTGAGAGTTACTTCTCATCTGAAGAGTGGTGGTCATGGCGCAGACCTGGCATAGAAAAAAACTGTCTAATCCAAGTTTTCCTATTGCCAGCTACCATCTGTCTACAAATATGTGACTTCAGAGATTTAATACAGTTTATTATCCATTTTTAAAAAAATATGTACTTAATAAAGAATGTTGTCAGATTAATTAGCTATGAAAGACAAGTGATTTTCTATGTTCATGTGCATAGTATTACATGCTGGTTTGAAAGGTTGATATTTTGAAACTTACCAAAACACTGCAGTAACTTCAATTAAGCTTTTCTACAGGTTTTCTCCATTCCCTTGTTTTCCTCTGTATGCAGAAATGAGACCTTGGTTCTTAAAATAAAGGTATTTGAATCCTGGGAAACATTGTATCTATATAATAGAAAATAGAAGGACACTGCCATTTCAAGCATTATTCAGGATGTATTCTATTCTCTTACCTCATAATGTAAGGCAGAACATGAGAAAAATCCATAGCTCCAACAGACAGCATACATATTTTAGGTGATATTTTTAGAATGCAAAAAAAGTTAATGTTGCTTCTATCGGTTTCTGAAAGTCTGTTCTTGATTTTATCCAAAATTATCTCATTCATCTAAGAAGAGGAGATCCAGCTGTAACATTTTCATCTGACTTAATATATTTCTAAGATTATGCATTTCTTCATATTGCTATGCATATTACGTTGTTGACTTTTTCTTATGAGTTTTCTTTTCCAAATATTATATTCAGACAAATATAGTTGCTTTATGAAAATTTAGAATATTTACAGAGCATAAGAGCAAGTGCATTTTATTAATTCTGTCAGGAATCTTGTAAAATCGGTTGTAAAATCAATAAGTTTAAATGTGTTAAATTCTAAAGGCACCAAATGAAATTTAAACTCCATAATATAAAAATACACATAGGTAAAAATTACATAGGTAATGAGTGCAAAAGAAATAAGTCTCATACTGTTACTAATGTGTTGTGTATATTATGCTGGTTGATAGTGCTCTTAATATCCCCATTATACCCATTTATTTTTTTTAAACAAAAAAAGATAAATAAAACTAATACTCAAATTTTTCCACTGGTCAAGTGCTTTTTAAAAAGCTTCTGATAAACAAGATTTATGAGACTGGACATGATTTGCCCTAATTTTGTAATGTTTTGTTTCAGTATAGTAATTTCATTCACTGGTGTCTCTGGTCTTCCTCACCCCTTGAACTTTTTACCGTTTAATCAGGCAAATGCTGGCTTAGAGTATGTTCAAATTTCTTTGTTCTACATTTAAATCTGAAGTTTGAAAGGAACAAGGCTGATTATTGTTTCTCTTCATACATAGCCCTGAGATTGAGTTAGTTGTCTCTTTACTCTTAATCTTCAATTCAAATGTCTGGAAATGGGAGGTTAGGCAGAAGAGGGAAGAAAGTGAAGTGATGTAGACCTAACATTTGGCAAGCTGTTCACTTCAAATATGGCCACAAAAACACAGAGGGAAACAAAGCCATCCACAATTTTCAAGGTTCTACCATCTGCAAAATGTAAGTATTTTTGTTTCTTCTTGAATTTTAACATCAGAGTTATTTGCTCTTTCCAAAGGCTCACAATAAACCCGCAAGCCATCAAATTGCATATTTCACTGAAGTGCAGCCATCTTGAATATATTGTAGCCCAGGGATGTCAATAAAATGAATGTAAGACACTGCATTTACTATATTTCATGTGAAAATGTTTTAAAAACAAATCTATTTCAGAAGAATGGTTCTTCGTTCACTTTGGGCATTAAGAAATTAACTCACATGTCATTTTAGGTTTTTTGCAAAGAGTAAAATCTAATGTTGGGGTGTGCGTGAGTGCTGTAAGTGCTGCCATTTTCCAAATTTGATATTATTAATCGGGACTGTCAAGTTTAGGTCAAGCGTTTATACACATTGTGCCTCAGTACTTCCAGTGTTTCAAACATATCTGTCATGCACAGCAAATGCACAGTGCAGCACAATCCGTGGCACTGAGAGGCAAACATGAAATCTTTTAGCAGAAATGAGCCAATGCTTTTACCTCATTTATCTGAGCTGTTGCTTTTACCTCATTTATTTGACCTGACACTATTTTTAATCACAATTTCATTTATTTGACAGCTTCATACACTTTCTAAATAAGCAATTTCCTTGAATTTGCTGATTTGCAACACTTTTTAAAATTGTGGGGTTTTTTTTAAATTTTGTTTTCCTTTTAATTTTTTTTAACACCTTTTATATTACATAGAGACAGGGGAGAGAAGAACCATGTTGTAAAGTATAGGTATGTATTTTTTAAAGAAAATATATCTTTAAAATGTACACTATCTTTAACGCTAAATTAAAAATATTGCTGGAATAGTGTTATAGTAACCTTTGGGCATATGTGATTTCAGCATTCGCTTAACTCTGGAGTCGTCCTGTAAATGGGACTTATGTGTCTGTGTAAAGTTCAAGGCAGCCAGGCTGAATCCATACAAGAAAACTGCTTGGAGGGGCTGATGTCCTAGAGAAGTAAGTCTGCCCTATCTGAGGCAGACAGACTTTATCACATGGCTACATGTACTAAATTAAGAAGTGGGGAAGTTCATCCAAAGTGCACAGATTAAAATTTGCAATAGGCCTAAAAATGACTCTAAGGCATGAATGAGCCTGTCACTTTTTCTCTGCCTCTTCAGCAAATGATGGATTCACTATATGCCCATAACATAACCCATGAGATATGCCTGGCTTCATTGGTTATTCTCCATTCTCAGTCAAGCTGAAATAGAGGCTGTGGTTAAACAAATCTGCTTTTATGGAGCAAAGCACTGTGAAACGGAGCTGATTATGGCCTGACACATTGAATTAGACTGTTGTGTAAAGCAGTGCTGATGATTCTATTGTTTCAGGGTCCTATTGGTCTGCCTGAGCCTTTCCTTCTCTCTCGAGCCACACACATTTCTTTTTCCCTTAGCTTTAAAATCTTTCTTTTACTCTATTTACTGTTTGCAACTGACTCCACAGTAGAATGTAATTTAAAAGATCTATTTAATAAGAAGTTTAGTGATGAATATCTTAGGGTAAGAGTATCACACATTTCTCTATCACTATTCTCAAGGACATATTGCATTATAAAAAGATCACAATGACATATAATCACCTTTAATTTCACTTATAAAAAAGTATAAGTGTTGGCTAATTAAGGTCACTGGCTAGCAACATCTACTACCACGTGCCAACAATCAGAGGCCAAGATATACTGAGTTCCAAGACCTCATGTTACTGAACATCTCCTCTTATTCTGAAGAAACATGAAACACTTAAACTTTCTACTTAATTTTCCATCTTTTAAGCCATTGGTCTTGATTGAACTTGGTAATGAATTCCTTGATTTATTTCCTGTGTTTGAATCTGTTGGCTACTCTTTCTCTATTGTTCCAGTTGGACCGTGAAAAAGAATAAAAAACAGAGTAATTTTACAAATAAAGAATTTATTAATTTATAACCAATTTATTCATTTATAACCAATATTATTAATTTTATTAATTTATAACCAATATAAATAGCCAGTTTATTAATTTATGAAAAATATCCCACCTTCTGTGTCTCCATACACCTTAGAAACATCAGTTGTTTGTTATTTGCTTAGTTTTTATCACTCCCAGTACATTTCATCTAAAATCCTCGTAACCCTTCTAGGAAAAGTTTTTCGTATAAGATGCCCAGGACTGCTCAGTCTCTGAAATGAGAGAATTGCATGCCAAGGCTGCAGGCACTGAGTCACTGCAAGACTCATCCAAGATAAAAAATTTATTTCCTTTGGCTGCCATGACTAATTGATGTTAGTAGTCAAGTTAACTAGTTTAAACCTATCTTGAATATTTCTGTGATCTATTGCAGTCACTACTGTTATAGTGAATATGCAGATAACACCACAGACCTATAGTGAGGTTTAATACTTAAAATATATGTAATTCTTTGTTTCTATATACATTTGCAGATTCAGGTGTATTGACTGTCATACTCACCACAATGCATTATGGCAATGTTTTTACTGAGCTAGTCATAGGCATTCAAACATTTCAGCTCCCTCCATAATTTCATTGTCAATGCATATCTGGTATAAGAAGAACCTATGCTTAAATCAGTTCAGATTTTGAGTACTGAATAATAATTTATGGTGTACACAGTTTTGTAAACTCTTCAGGTTTCAAAAGAAGCTTTGAGTAGACCAAATTTTTGGTATTTTCCCTACATGCAAACCAGAAATTTATTTCTAGTCATTGCCTGTTTATGTAGGATTCACATCTTATAAAGCTTGCACAGGCTGTTCACCTCAACTTAAACACTGCTCAAAAGTATGAGTAAATTATCTTAAAATGGTGCAAAATAATGAAATAAATGAAAGAGGTGATAAAAAGTTTTCTCTTTCTAGAAGAGACTGGTAGGCTTTTAGTCCTATACAGAAGATAAGACTGGGGCCAGTGTAGAGTTAACAGCTTATACTGATGGATCAAAAGTTGCTGCACTGTCAAGTGCATCCCAGTCACCTGATGGAAGGTTCTGACTCCACAGAAGTGGAGGCAGGGAAGGTGGGATGTGCTCAAAGCCAGAGCGAATATAGATTTGATGCACACTGTGACAGTCCCCACAGCTTAATGGCACTGAGTGAAGTAGATTCCTACATGCTGTCCCTTTGGTACCATTTCCATGGTATCTGTGAAAAGAGACTCCAATTTTATTTTTTTTAAATTTAATCCAGAATAAAGAGAGCTTTTTTTTAATAGGAAAATGGAAACAGCATTAAGCATGGAGATATAAGCCCTTCCACAAGAAAAAGAAGGATCAATACAATAAAGATCCACAATTCAATAAATGCAAATGAAATTATAGAGAAATTGACGGAACTTCTGGAGTTTATTTCTCTTTAATTTATTTAATCTTTTATTCTTAGCTTTTATTTATTTTATCTTGACTGCATTATATTGTTCTATATCATCTGCAAGCTTTTCTATTCTCTCTTTACATTTTTTCCTGCTATTCATTTGCTGTGTCTATGTTCTATGAGGGCTACCTTACCAACAAACAGCTGCTTACTTGGCTTGGCAGGAATCTCCTGTTGGCAGCATGAAAATTCTGCATTACTGAAAGCCAGAGTGAAGCCAATTTGTTCAAAGCTTCTCATCAAGCAAAGAAAACTAGTCTTGTCTCTCTAATATAGTTTCAAGTGTAGTGGATTTTTCCAGTAAATAAGTAAATTGCTTCTCAGTTGAGTCAAGAGACAGGTCAAAGAAAACCTCCACAAGGAAAATACTCATTTCATCTTTTGACTTGCAGAGGAGGAACTTTTTTCTTTTTTATTTTAAGAACTTATTCTTACAAAAATATATACTGGTAGCAAAGAAGACTAGTGTTCTCTCTTCATAAATAGTGTGGGCAACAGATGAATTATGTAAGTTTTCACAAGTTAATAATTCTTAAATAATCCATACTGAGTTTAGAAATCCAGTTTTCATATATTCAATATAAAGTTTTTACTGAAGTCTGTGTGTAGGAGAAAGGCTTTAGCCATATATTTGAATTATGAGACTTCGCTTGCTCTTCTGCAACAGATTGAATAATTTTAACATTATGAACCCTTGTGCTGGATAGAAACACTGAATTTAATTTGCTGAAAATCAATTTTGTTCTGGAATTCTTTGGCTCCCATAGTAAAACTAGTCTTTGTGTATACCTCTTATTCCAAGGTTTAAGTTAAGTTCCAAATAAACTCTTACCATGTGGTCAAGTATTTATTATGACAAGCAAGTGCAAAAAAGTCATATTACTCTGAAAAATGCTATTATGTAATATTTTAATTTACTTTATTCAACCGGCCCATTGTATTAAGCATCTATTTTAAGCCATAAAACAGATTAGCTTTGAGCTGCAGTTGCAGTTCCTATAAGTTCAATGCACATGCAAGTGGCAGGATAATTAGTTACATACATTTTGGCAGCTTCATGATGTGCTGGAATATTGTGCAGCAGTTTCATTATGCTATAACAGTGCAGGTGATCAAAGAGTCAAAATAATTATTGGATTTCAAGATAAACAGGAAAGGAAAGTCACATGAATATATGGAGTCACAATGTTGACTAATAATCTGATCTTTCAGCAGTCTGGAAGTACAGAGGAGTTCTGGAATTCCTTTAAGATTTTGTGTCTAATGTCAGTTAAGGGAGATCAGTAGAATCTGATCCTACTGAAGCAGGATCAGGCTCCAAATACTATGATGGAATGAAGTTCATAGTACAGTTTTTATTTTATTTCAGCATCAATGCATTAAAAAGACTTCGGGGAGAAGGGATGGGGAGAACGGAAAAAGGTAAAGAGCTTATCTCTGAACTGCTGGATTAAAAATATGTTCTGATATGTTAAATATATTTATATTCTGGTCCCATGTGCACATGTTTTCAATTTCAACAGTAATTATTTATATGAAGCTTTTAAATAATTAAGTACCAACTGAGACTTATCTATCCTTGATACTAAATTCATGCAGTCAAATTCAGAGCAACCTCTTTACCTTCAATCTACTTTATGGAAACTCATTGTGAAGACTGCTAAATGGGATTCCACCTTTGCTAGTTACACATTTCTTATTATCGTTAATAGCTTAACAGCCTCCAAACTGTTACCTTAATCTTTTTTATGTCAATGAGATATTCTCCAACTGTCAACATTTTACAACCATTATACACATTAGAAATCACTATATTTTGAATCATGTCCAATTAATGGAAGAAATAATTACAACATTACCTTTAATTGAATGGAAAATGTTGACCAGGTTTCTTCTATTTTTCCTTTGGATGACATTTATATTAGAAGTTCTCTACACAAACACACAGGTTTAATGTAATGCATCATCATAAAAATATTTAATCGTCCTAATGAAATCTTCAGATTAATTTTCATTAAACAGCAAAATTTTCATTTTTTGCTGTTTTCAGTATTCATTCTACATTATATGCACTTATTAGAAAATGGGATACCTTGCTGTGCTGGGAACAGCATGGGATTTTAGGAAACAAAACTTCTTATGTGTTTGCTACTCATGTCCTCCATATTAGAATCAAACAGCACACACATACAAAAAGGTACTCTGTTCCTTTTGAGAGATCCACTTCTCTGCATTTAGCACAATTACGCCTTCATATTTGAAATGATACTGCACAATAGAATTAATCCTTCCACACTGGTTTGACTGCAAATAGAGGATATTCTAAGATGCCCCCCAAAAGGCAAAAAAAATCTGTAAAAGATGTGACTTTTATAATACATTGAATTATTTTATTAAAAAGTTGAGATAGAAGTACGATTTAAATATGCACTTCATTATGCAAGGTAAGGGTAGTGACTTGACCAACGCAGGCAGTATTTCAAGTGTGAGAAACTGTGAAAGGAACCAGACGTCTGAAGGCATTTAGAATTAAAGATTTCAAATCAACTTAGAGAAAGGACAAACTGAAATTTGTGGTTTAAGTTTTCTAAGATTATTCACTTCTCTGAGACAGTTAAATAATATTATGAAGTATAAGATTGCCTAAATTTCTTGGAAAACAGCAGGAAAGGATTGTTGAAGTTATTTCTGCACAGCCCCTTTCTGACCAAGTTTAAACATGAGTTTAAAGGTGATGAGAAGGAGTCTGCACGGCTAAAGGCAAGATCAGAGTTCATCAGAGGTTCAAATGCTGATGAACAAGCCCTTTAGCCCTCTAAGATTCACTTGTTAAAGCCAGAAAAAGTCACCTGACATTTGAGCTATACCTGTAATACCTGCCAGAATTTCCTTCCAAATTCTATTTGCTTTAATATTTTCACACTGAAGCTAGGAAAACTGAGATTGGAGCACACATGTGAAAGCCGCTGAGACCTAGGTGCAATATAATTCAGAAATGTGTTTATCTGATAGTGAAGCCTGATAGGAAATTAGAAAAAGATGATCCAAGCTAATGAGAAATTCAAGGAACTGCCCAATAAATAAACTTCTTTTTTACATATTTTTTTTCCTGTAATGTTAATTGGCTAAGCTAGTGGATCTCATAAAGTTTAGGAGAGTTTGCTGATCACTTGCATGCAGTTAAATTTTAATGACTTTCTGTGAAATCTCTACCAGCTAACTGGCTACATCATCAGAGATAAAATAAAATACTTAAAAGTGTACACACAATTGATGTCAATTTATATAATAAACAGGTACATCTAACAAGTCATTAGTATGGCTTTTTTTCTCTTATTACTATGTAGAAAGGATTTCAGTGTTCCTTCTGTGTGATGCTAATTCAAATATTAGGAATACTCAACATGTTTGAAAGTAAACTAACATTAATGAAGTGTAATTGTAATTAAAATAACAACAGCATTTTCAGAAATGTTATTTTCAGATTTATGCTTTGAAGATCTCTTATGCTAATAAAGCTTTCCAACCTCATTACTTTCTTTTGCCACCAATAGGATTATTAAAGAAAAAAATGTAAGGACTGATCTCAAAAGGAAAATTAAAATGTAAAACATTTGCTAACCTAAAGGAAAAAAAAAAAAAAAGAAAAAAGGAAAAAAATAATGGAAGACCTAAAAAATTTCTAGTTTTCTGTACATTAAACAAGAGCTTCTTCTTTGGCTCTCTGTCTCCCCCCTTATTATTATTCTTTTTTTTTTTAATACCATTTCATCTCTAGGTCAAATCAAGTTCATCTATGTCCACTAGATTATTCCAGTTAAAAGGAAAGACAAAGATTAAAGAGTATAGTAAAATACCTTCCAATCTGCCATGGATGCAGTGTTTAATATTAAAGTCAGGTGACAGGACTGCATCTAGGCTGTGGTAGCTAACCTAGAGACCTCCGGGTGTTGAGCTGGAAGAGATGAAGTCTGATTTTGACTTCGTCGTATAAACAGAATGTCATCCACCCATCAAAATTCCACCCACAGTGAACCCCCAGCATGGTTAATGATTATAATCCTCACATTTAATCATGGGAACACAGTGACAGGCAAACAAAGGTTAGCTAAACTGACAGTGCAGGCTGTTTGAATGGAAAAGGGGGACTTCACAGGTTTTATTTTATAATGTGTATCCTCTTTCAACTGTACTTTTCAGCTTTACACCAGAATAGTGTACAAAGCCTGGCTGCTTGCAGGCATGGGCAGTGTGCATAATTAACCTTTAAACTGCAGAAAGACTGGAAACTTTGATGCTTTCTTTAAAAGTGTTGCTATGCCAATACTACTTTCAAGGTTAAATTATGCTAAGGGCACTTAAAGGGTAAAGGAAGGATAACTGCACCAGCATGTCAAAGTGTCAGGCAGAAAATATGTCATTTTAGAAAAGACATAGTTATTTTTTAGAGATGCTCTTTTTTACCTACATTAAAGGACAGTGACAAGTTACTTAGAACAGTATTTCAAGGTACACTTCTCTGTACAGTTTGTTGCTCATAAAACTGTGCGGATTCTGCCGTGCCCTTTCATCTTCCTACGGTCATGTCCAGACTTCTGAGCAAATGCATGTACTTCAAACTTTCTTTTACTAAAAGTACATATTCATCAGTCTTTTAGGCGTGCATGCAGTATAGGTACACAGTTTTTGTATGGAATAATGAATAAAAGCGTAGCAATTGATCTTTACAGACAAAATGAACTTAATTTAATCCCTGAAGAAAAAAAAAAAGGAAGTGATTTTTACATTAAATTGAACTATTCAGCATAAACTAAGCATTTAAACAAGTATTCAGATGCTCTTTAAGTCATTGAGCTATTGTATTGTTTTTGATGTTATTCAGGAGGCACTATTTCATATGTACTATTAATACTAAAAAATCAATGCAATAAATTCACACTAAGATGATAATACAGTTTGTATGCAACTCTCACTACTTTTGCAAAATGTTCAGGTGAATTTTTCAAGGACAAATACTATATCAAAGGAGCAACAAGACACTCAAAACATGAAAGATTGAGCTCACCTGCTTCAGGTGAGCTCCAAAATGCTTTTCATGGCCCAGGACTTGAGATCTTTCAAGCCTCAGGGGGTCTCCAGCCTGCAAGACCCTCTGTCTCACATGGTTTCTTTGCCACTGGTAGTGCACTGCGTTGAAGGCCAACATCTACTTATGCTTTCCAGTCAGACACACAGAGAAGGATGAATGCATCACTTGTCACACATCTGTGTTACTGATGCCTGTGCAATGTTAAAATATTGAACCTCCTAAACCTGCCAGGAAAACAGGCAGGGGAGGAAATTATGGTTGGAATTTGAATAATTATGTCCTATCTAAACAAGTTCTAACAGGTAAGAAGTGGCTTTCTGCAACATCAAGGAAGGAAAAGTAAGGAAAGTCATTAAGAGAAGGATAGGAACAGATTGTTTTGAAGTGAACCTGAATGCATTCCAGCTGAATCTTAGAAGTTTTCTAGTCATAAACATTGTAAGGAACAGGAATACCGTTCTAGATTTAAAAAAAAAGTAAACAAAATAATATAAAATATTTGATAGTTTATTTTTTGAAAGTATAACTGTGAATGGCAGTAATAGCTGGGAGTAAAGAGTATGACCAAGGTCCCTTAGATCCCTTTTTTCCTATGCAATGAAATAGCAGTTCAAGTCTAGTTGACGACTCTCACCACTGGTTGTAACTATGCTCAATGAATCCAATACATAATAAATTGGTTTCATTTATCTTTTGTCAATTTAAACTGCTAAAATATAAGATTGAATTCTTTATTGAATGTCTGTTTCTGCCATGAGTTCACAGAAAAAAAAAAAAAAATAAAGATCTATAGAAAACACAAGCAGAATTTTTATGTCCTCCGTCACAGAAGATTTGCTCTGCTAACACAAATTTAAATTCTCCTTATATACTGATGCTGACTTCCATGGTGACTAATTTAAAGCTCACTATTAGAGGTCTATGTTCTCATTTCTATATTTCATTTCAGATACTCTTCGTGTTGTGGTTTTATCTCTCAACACTTTTTTTTCTCCTCCGGAGGAAGAAAGGCTTTTTGAGAATACAGTGAGTAACATCGTTCTCTAAAAATAGTTTCTTCCAAGCTTCCATATTTTCCTTTTTGTTTTGCAACTTTTTTTATGGTTGGAAAGAAACTATTTCCACAGTTTACACCCTCAAAATAGCAGAGAGCAGCCTACCCTACATCTCAGTTATAGGGAATGCATACACTCATTGAAGTAGAGACGACAAATATAAATATGCAGTCATCCCTCACATGCTCCTAACAATGTATTACATTCTGAATAGACTACAAAATACCTGAAGATTGGATTTACATGTTGGAACTGTGGGGTGATTTGTCACACAGTTGAAAGCCAAAAAGGAAAATAGAACTAAACATTAAAAAATTTGCCATTTCAAACTTAGCTCTTTTCCATTCAAACTAGTACATTTTTAGTTCACTTGCTCTTTTAAAGTATTCTAGAATTTATAGGCATAAAGATAGAGTTCTCACGAGAACTATTTTTCATGGTTATCTGCTAAACCCTTGCTCTGAGAAGGAGCAATAAAGCCCCCATTTGCTTTACAAGATAAATGTTGGTCTCTTTTTCAATTGCAGCATTAGCTCAGAGCCAGGGACCACCCCACTGCTTCAAATGGTAACCACTTTCTTATTCTCATTAAACTTCCTAGCACAGATCTGACGACTGACCCCTTGAATCTTGTCTATCATTATTGTGCCTCCAAGAGAGACAATTTATGAAAACTCACCACGCCTTTTTTTTTTTTTAACTAAACTGCATCCAGTTATGGCCTTCTTTAGAGGTTTTTACCCACTGTACAGCTGAACACAGATGCAATTGTGCTTGCTTACATACATCTTAAGCGCCACTATAACATTACAGTGTTGACTTCAGTGAATAGGAACACACCACAATAAAAGATCTCAGATTTAATTTTTTTTAAACGCTGAGAAGACAAATAGCTATTCAGCAGAGAAATCAACAGGAAAACAAACACAGAAAAACTAAACCAGAAAGAAGCAGGAGACACAGTAAAGGGAACTGTGTGAGGCAAAACGTTTTGGTCCTCACCAGTCTTCTCTTAGACATAAAATGCATTTCAGATTCATGAATACGTTCTCCTTTTCACTCTAATAACTGAACATTGTCTGATCTAAGCACACCATGAAATGTATTGATTGTGCTGTGAGAGATGTCTGACATAGGGAGAAACATTTGCTACAGCTGTGGTCAGATCAGCTAAAAAAAGAGAAAGGGCAGTGAGGGAGAACAGCTACTTAAATTCATCCTAGTAACAATGAGGGCACCACCAAACTGTATTCATTCTGACCTAATTAATCCAGGTTTGTCTGCAAACAACATTTTTATTCAGATTAACAAATCTTTGGGTAAATTCAGACCACAGAATAGGTTGCAGTTTAAATTCTTAATGTAACAAGAACATAGATAAATGTAACAGAACATAGATAAACCAAGAATGAATTAACCATCTTGGACTGTAAATCAAGGAAATAATGTTTATTAATCAGACAAGATGAGCCTATAATGTAGTAATGTTTTGGGCTGGATCAGAGGTCAAAATATAGAAGGTTTTATCCCTTTTATACATATAGATGTGAGAAAATTCATGTGTTGTGTACTGTATACAACACAATCAGAATGCAAAATTTTTTTTTCAGTTTCCATTTCCCAGTGATTTTACACTAAGAAGGAGCCCTCAAGAACTATTCTGTTCCTCTTTACTTTTTCTAGAAGAAAATTATTTGAGGATAGGTATTATAGGCACTTCATTTTTCCTCCTTCAGCATTTCTCTCCTCAGTTTTACTTGCAGCCAGATTAATATATATTATATATATACACGCAGAAAATATAAGGAGTTTCTTTATTTGCAAAAGTATAAAATATTTTCAGAAGAAAATAGATACTAACAATCAGCAGACAGCTGAGTGTAAAGGAGAATATTCATAACTTCAAGATAGGACTTCTGCAAGTGATTCTAGACTTACAAAAACTTGTGAGAACTCAAAGCATCAGGATGGCAAGAAAGTCATAGATGAACTGTGAGTAAGGAGCTTGCTTTCTATATAGTTGAGAAAGAACAGGAAGAATTAGCAAAGCACAGCTACTTGGCTCCTACCTACACCTACTGTTAGAAGGTGTAAGAGCAAAGTAGTCTTGCCCTGTTGACAATTCTTTATCCTTTACCTTTTGTCTAAAGCTGTCTTCCTTCTTTCTATTAAAAGTGGGGAAAAAAAGAAAAAAAGAATAAAGAAAAGCTTTACAAAGTTTTGACAGGCATCTCAAGAGACTCCAGAATATCTTAGAACCTGGGTGTTGAGTAGCTCTCCAGGAGAAAACAGTCAATTGAGAGAAGATCTCCAGAAAATCATTTCAGAACTATGTGATTTTTAATTGCAAGGTTCACCTGTCCTTTGGGATGGTGACAACTAAGGTGACATCTATGAGAGACCCTCATAGACAATGTGAAGTTCTTTGAGTTTTCTTTACTTCTAAGTAATGATAAAATCTTTTTGAAGTGGCTCCTCATGCACAGAATTGCTAAGATGGTGAAAACACTGTGACCTTAACCCACAAAAATCTTGTTGTCTGGTCTTACATTCATCTTCATCAACAAGAATGCTTTTTGTCTGCTGATACCACAACTGCAGCACATGGAAATAAAAATAAAAAAAAAGCTCAATTCTTCTTTCAATTGAAGATGTATGGTTTTAGGGTGAAACTGAGCCTACACCAAAACCTGAACTGGAACTCCTGCAAGAGAGAATTTCAGCAAATTTAGTGCTCTGAAGCTTTGCTGCACGTTTGCCACCACACTTGTAAAGTGCAATGAAGCAAGAGCAAGGACACAAAAATTAAAGCTCATCAAAGAGAAGCAAAGGAACAATATTGTCATAGTATGCATTCAAATCCATAAATAGGCCTGGATGTTGAGGGGAAAGTTTGCCTTCAAAAAGTTCTGTAATCCTTCTCCCAATCACTTTGAAAAAAATTAAGGTTGAACTGGATACCGAAGAGAAGCAGAGTGTACTTTAATTCATAGCTACAGTTTCATGGGCAAAATACAAATCAGTGGAACTACATTCTATGAAATTTTGACTGCAAGTACAAAGAAATCAGTGGATGAGCCCTGAAAGTCTGCCTATATGTAGTTTTCCTTCCAAGTATAAACTTGTCAAAGAGCACCTTTTTTGTGCATTTTTTAGCAGCACATCCTACACAAATTACCTTATTTAGTTTCCTGTAGAACTTGGATCTGTATATCTTCTGGAGGCTTCCTCCTTCAAACTGGGATCTGCCACTGCAGATCTCTATCTGAAAACCTTGGTACTTTTTTATAAAATGCACTGAAATGCTTTGGAGTATTTTACTCATTTTGTGATTCATTTCAATGACTAAGTCAAGACTGTTATATTAAGGAAAAAAAGTGGATTTGGGATTAATTAAGAAACTTTCCACCAAATGCACAAGTCCCAGCAAGGCATAAAACATTGAAGATCACAAAGGGAGAATGAGAGAAAAATGGAAATAACTGCCAGTCTAAATCCATCCTAAGAAGAGAACTGAGAAGGATCAACTCAAAAAGTCAAGATCTCACATAAAACATCATTCAGAAATTCTCTCATTTTATGAATTATAGTTCTTCTTTAAGAAGAAACGGTATTAAATCTGCCATTTTTTTAATCAAAAAGCCCGTTAACAGTAGAAAACCCACCATTATCAGAGACAATATGAGCCTTATAGAGCTAATTTAGAACGCAATACATTTTAGTCCTTTCTGTGTAACATTATCACACAAATATACACACCAAGTGGAAATAACAGGAGCACTCAATAGATCTGTGATATCTCCCTGAAGATACTGGGCTCACAGAAACAAAAATTGAGGTTTGTTGAGAAATAGCTAAAGTATTAGAAAACTACTTAGCATTAATGTAAGTTTTTCTGCTTACCTCTAACTATATAAGGCTGACTACTTCAATCATATATTTTATGTGGATTTACACACTTGTGGAAGGCTGAAGGCTAAGAAAGATTCCTGAGAGAAATTACCCTAAATTCTGAAGCACTTAAAGGCTGGCCATAACACTCTCAGAAAGTTCAATCTCTTCATATGTTTGAATAGCCCCTGAAAAATTGTTGATTTATTTTTTTAATTTAAAAAAAATTTTTAATGAATAAAAAATGAATGAAAAAAAAATATTTTTTTAATGAAACCATTGTTGATTTATTTTTTTTTAATGCCAAACACTCTCTATTCTGCTTTCTCAAATGATTTAGTATTTCTATTCTTTATTAAAGCTACTTTTTCAAGGTGTTGGACTTGTTTCCATTTCTAATTATCAAAATTCCTCAGTTGTAGTAAAAGTCACATAATATCTTAAATATTCCTTTCCATAACTTTCAAAGATATTTAAATATGTTAACACATAAATCAAAATAATATGATTCACTTTTTTAATATTTATTTCACATAAGAAGATGATTTTTTGTGATTGTTAGTGAACATTGTATTTTTAAAGCAAATATTCTTAAAATATTGTAAAGAGTGTTGGTTGTTCTTTTTTCAAAAGTAAAAAAATATATACAGAAAAACAAATACATTTTTGTTTCTTTTTTTTATTTGCATTGTTTATCCACTAAGGACACAATTTTCAAGACCAGAATTAAACCCTGCCAGCTTCATCTTCACCTTCTTTACCAATTTTTTTAAATCTTATATTTTCCCAAGTCGTTTCTCTGACTGTGGTTGTTTCTTCAACTTTTACAGCTTTCAAGGAATAATTCAAGTTCAATAAAACAACAGGTTACACATTTGATATTGTTTCTCTCTCTCACTTCCCCCAAGAAGGCTAGGTTGTGAAACACGACTGAGATGTCATCCAATTTTTACTTAATTCCACAATTACATGAGTAATTGCAATCCATTTGAAGCTAAAACTTTTAAAAAAGGTTACAGGTCTTACATTACGAGCCACGATGAAACATAGAATAGCTTTGCTTGAATTGTCCAGACCAAGAAAATAAAGAGCTCATTATGTTGAAAAATAAAAATTAGGTACTGGTTGCATCATTGCCTGCTACAATTTGGATCTGTGTGTAAGCAATAATTTTTTCCAATTGCCACATAAACTGCCATGAATGATGGTGACAGAGGAGGAAAATGAGCTTTTATGTTATACTTAGATTTGTTTTGTAGCACAAAAGAGCTAAAGTATTAAAATTTATTTTTTATAAAAAAGAGAAAGTGTTATTCATTCTATATGAGAACTTACCCCATAGACTGGAAAAACTCATAGGAAAGATGTTTACAAAAGTAATGGGAAATAACAGGAAGATAATCAGAATGCTGACATTTTAACCAGATGCACAGCCAGTTTCTAGCTCTGAGCAATATCACCTCAGTATGAAAACAGTAATAAGCCTTTTTTTGATGCATTCTGGCAATTTAAATGTAGAGCCAAGAACAAAACAGTTTCAAAAATACAATCAGGCTGTACCTGAAAAGTAGGAGTAACACATAGTAGCACAGATCAGTAGTAGAACCCTGATGAGCACTGGTTTGTCATTTTCAACTGTGGAACTTACATTTAGCCAAACCAGAGCTTTTCTTAGTTTTTCAGTTTTCAAAATTAATATAAACACCACCTTCCTAGCATGATCATTTATAAAATGGTGCTTAATTATATTATATTTCTTTCAGAAAATGCTGTATAAGCTTTCACTGAATCACAGATCTTTTGGGGCTGGAAGGGACCTCTGGAGATCATCCAACCCGCCTCCCCTGCCATAGCAGTCACCTGGAACAGGTGACACAAGAACACATCCAGGTGGGTTTTGACTGTCTCTGGAGAGGGACACTCCATGACCTCCCTAGGCAGCCTATTCCAGTGCTCTGCCATATACAATGTAAAGAAATTCCTCCTCATCATGAGGTGAAACTTCTTGTGTTTTATTTTATAACCATAAATATTAATTATTATTAAACATATTACAGCTTGATGATGTTAGATGACGAGACAAATGCTCCATTACTGATAATGTCCTTTGTACTTCATGCTATATCAGAAGCCAATCTAGACAACTGGACAATTAAAAATGCTTTATCCAGGGATATTTGTATTTTTATAGGAGAAAAACACAGGAATCTTAAAGCTTGTTACTGTCACAACAGACATTAACAAAAATATCAAAATCTCAGTGAGGCTGAGATAAAGGGGAAAGAATAGGGTGTATCTAACAAACGATATCACAACCATATATATGAGAGAGGCTGAGACTCAGGATTTTCCAGCAGTCAGTAGTAATTGCAATAAACACAGACTTCTACAATTAGGGAGAGATGATGGAAATAATTCATCCACAATTAAAAGCATGCAGGCTGGCAGAGGCAATTATAATAATACATATACAGTCAATATATTCACTAATTAAAAAGGCAAGATGGAATATGGATGTATTGGGAAATAACAGGGAAATGCATCCTATTCAAATGTAATTCAGTCTTTGAGATATAATTCTTTGGAAGACTCCCCACTTGGCAGCAATAGCCTAGAAATTATGCCGTATATTATATATAAACCACCCTCTGAGTGAATACTTGTATAACAGCACCAGTAATCTCAGTCCCAGTTCAGAAGAACATAAATAGTTTGGCCTAGTTCCAAAAATATGGAGTATGTTTCTGATTTTCCTCTCATTGAGCATCTGTACAATTCTCATCAGGAATTTCCACTCTGGGGCATTCTAAAAGCACAAGAGACAGATTTTCTGATTTGAATAATTGCCCTTTAATGAGTGAAATAGTATCTTGTGGTAGCATTTGCCTGCTGCAGATTAGCAAAAGACAATGGCAACAGTGCTGTGCCATTCAAAGTGTGTTCATTCAAAGTCAAAATAAGAATTATATCACACACCAATCCTCAAGATAGGTTCTGCTTGAAATCCCTGACCTGCATTAGTATTTATTAAAATTCCTGGATTCCTGGGTTTCATTGATGCATAAGCATTGCAGAAACAACGTTCTTGATGTTATTGATGTTAAGGTCCAGTACAAACAGATAAGAGGTGCATGAAAGACAGGATTAAAAAAATTAATAAAAAAAAGAAAAGTAAGATTCTTTGACCAGTATTTTCAAAAACTTTAGAAAGGACATACAGACCTTGTAACATCATAAATATTGGTGACTATCTTTTAGCAATCTGAATCTTTAATTTATTTTTCAAGTTTAAAAACACCAGCTTTGGTATTTCCTGTCTGTTGGTGAACCTGTGTCACTTAAACTCTCCAAGAATCAGTTTATCCAGTGAAATGCTCCTGAAAATATAGCACACTTTCATCTCACATGCATTTTCAAGTGGTTTTAAAGTGATGATTGCATGAGATCATGAAGAGATAGAAAATTATCATCATTCAGCTGTAGGAGTCATGCAGCAGCTGTACCTCCCAAACACATAAAGGATGAAAGGAGGCAGGGGATCCCACCAAGTCATGGAAAACATGACAAGATCTAGCCATACTTAAATCTCAGCTTTCACTCAATTTGCCACATTGCCTTACCCAGCTGTATCACTCAGGGTGTTGGGCAGCTCTAACACAGTAGAAACAATAATTACAAAGAAGACCTAACACAGCATGGAGAGGAGAAAAAGAGCAGGATATGCTGAAGAAGAATGTTGAATGCTATCTATATAGCTGGAAACTGAAGCTGGAAAATCTTGTTCTTCATCAGTTTCAGCGGAAACTTCTTTCTATGAGACTAAATCAGAATTATGGATCAGTTTACATAAAAATTCTGGTCTTCTGATAACACACAAAATGCTTTAGGAAAATCTCTGTAAAGATTAACTCTTATCAAAGCAGTAGGTATAACATGGAAGCACTTCTTAACAAATCTTATTGTCAGAAAAGAAGTGATAGCATGAAGAGCAGAATTCTTCAGGAAATTCTGAGTGACCTATTAAATAGAGTATATGCAATAAATGCACATCTGTGCCTTTTCAAAGTTGTATCCTGGTCTTCACACTCCATGACCTCATAAGTCAGAACTTGGGGTTTTTTGGCTTAACCTCCCCATTTTAATTATAAAAACAGTCCTTCTCCCCAAAGAATTAGTCAGACATATATGTCTTATGATTTAGTGAGGAAAAAGCCCCGAAAACATGATGAGTAATAGTAACTCCTAAATTAATTCTTCAGAAAATCTCCTGATTTCAGTGTGTCTTTTCCAAGCAAGCTAACTATATAAATAGGACTGACAGTGTCAGAACTGTCTTTTTGAGTTTCTTAAGTACTTTAATTCTCAGTGTCTGTGAATTAAAGAAATTTTTGTCTGAGATATTTCTTTGATACATTTGAAAAGACTTTACTGGAAAGTTTACAAAGAAAACAGTTCTTCCTTATTTGAGAATAGAATAGCTATAACCATGGGGGAAATAAAGGAGTGAATTTAGTAAATCCATAAACCAGAATTCAAAATGAGCAAATAAAGGTACAATAGCTGGCAAATGTTTGGAATTTCCAAGGTAAAAAAAAAGGTGGAGGATGAGAGTTTTCAACTGATCTAAATCACCTTGCTTCTGCATGCTTGAGATGAACCATGTCCATTATCATGCAAGAATCTAGTCCAACTTTTTTTTAATAATCTCTTTTTAAAATAATTAATTTTAAATAATGTAAGAAATTCTACAATGAGATAACATTTTAGGATAAAGAAATATTTGGCCTATCTCTTGCAGTAGTGAATGGAGGATGCCCAGAAAAACAACAAAAACATCCACATTTAGACAGAAATTTGAGCTGGTTTTTATTACTAGGAGGTTCTGGTATTTCCTGACCTGTATTGCAATACATACAAGTACATTTTCTGTTTATTCGTTGTTGTTTTCCTGAAAGTATCCTAGTGCACATGTTGAATTATTGTTGAATACTCACATGATATTTTCAGAGATTACAGTTAGTAAAAATTATTTTCCTGAAAAAAAATCACTGAATCTCTGAATATTTAAATATTTTGCTTCCTTCATATACATTATTTTGCATTTACTGTCATTTAATTTCATCTCTCATTTTAATCACTCAGTCACTCTGGCTAGACCCTTATGTAACTCTCCAGAGTTAGGATCAGATTTGATTATCCCAAATAATATTGTAGTATTTAAAACCCTTGTCAAGTCAACATTCATTCCTTTTCATTTCATGAGAAAAATAACAACAGTTTGGCTGTCAAAATTGGTAACTTTCTTATTCCTACAATTTAAAAATTATCATGTACTCCTACCCTCTTTATCTACCTGTTAAACATTTATTAATCCATAACAGATACATCGCAGCTCGGTGTCCTTTGGTAAGAAACAGCATGTAAAGGAAAATAACTAATGTACCTTAGTAGACGATAGACAGGAACTGTCCAGAAAGACACTGTTTTTCTACATTAGATAATTTGTTAGAATAAATATAAATTCAGTCACATAGGAAGATTTCTGTAAATCTGAAAGCTTTTCCAACTTTTTCACCTATAAAAATTAGACTAATAAAAGAATGCCACTATTCCATTCAAATATTAACCTCTTAAGCTACTATGGCAACAGCTTCTACTGCAATAATACTTATCCAAAGCAGAAGTGTAATACATTTCTCAACCTTAATTTTGTAATATTTTTCTTAGAAACTATAGCAGAGTTTAAATATGTGGTTGCACAAAATCTATAAAATCTAATCACTTGGTAGAAAATAAAAAACAGAAAATATATTATATGTTTTGAATCAATAAGAATTGTTATACTTAGTTTTTCACTTGCTAACTAATTTTCACATTTAAATTACAGAAAACCAAGAAAATGTCAGCCAAAAATGTCAGAAGTACAATAAAACCAAACAGATGTTCTAAGAAAATGATTGTCAGGTTGAAAGGAAAATCATGTAACTTCCTGATGAATATATTCCTTAGTCTGCAGCCATTTCTGCAAAGAGCTGAAAGCACTGTTTTAAGGCATTGTAAATGAGGGTGGTAAAGAGAGAAGCTCTTAGCTAGATTCATGTTGGGCATTCATCCATAGCTGGCTGTGAAGCACTGCCACCAAGATGCATTAAGCACAATAAGTTTTGAAGCCAAATCTGTTTTATGAACCTATTTTTCCTAAGGCACTTTCATTTCCTAATTTACATATTCTATTTAAAATTATGTAAGATGCTAAACAAACACCTTTCCCTTGTCCTTCCTGCCGCACTGACAGGAGAGTCCCACCCACAAACCACAGGACAAGGTGCACCATGCTGTAGTGTTGGGAGGCTGGAATAATGTCAGCAGTTTCTGCTCTACTTCTAATAACTCTTGTTGATTCAAGGGGTTTTTTTTGTTCAGTTTTCTTTTGTTTTGACAACTTTATACTATTATTTTTTGAGGGTTTTTTCTGCCTGCAAAGAGCTGAACAAAACCAGCTCCTGGGTGTCTGGATGTTAATATTATTTTGCGTGATTGCTAATCAAGAAGAACAGACTGCTCATTTTCTCTAGAAAAGATTATTTGCTTATTTTTTTTTTATTCTAAACAAAACTTAAGCTTTATAAGGAGTCATTAATTAATAACACAAAACCAAAAGTTTTTATTGTAGCAATGCATATATTTTCCAAGCCTCATGGAATTTTTTTTCCACTATCTCTTCTCCATAGAGTTCCTGACACCAGCACCAGCCACGTTGTGTGCCCTTTCACACCAGGGACAGGACTGTCAAGACAGCTTATTTTCTTCATGGGCACCAAAGTAACTGTCCATGCATTCACAAACACTCACAGCTTAGCACCTCCAGTATGCCTCCAAAGACCATGTTTTTCACAGAGACTCAGCACTCAAAAAGCCAAGCTCCTGAAACCATTATATTTGATGCTCCAATAATATCTGAACTTTTCAGAAGTTCTGGCTGAATAAATCATAAATCCTGAATATGTCACTAGCTCCTTCATTCTTTCACTGTTCAAGTACTGCTGTTTGCTGTTCTTTCCACTTCTGCTCTCACTCTCCATGGAAAAAAATAAATAAATTTTAAAAATTGTCTTATTTGAAAAACTGAAAGAATAAAAGAATGAACCCAGTGAGACTTCCTCAACTGCAATAAACTGGGACCACCTCTTTTCCCTTTCCTTGTTGGAAACATGAGATAAAATAAGCAAGCAACTTTCTGAGTATATCTTTTTTTGTTTCCCTTTCACACCAAGAATGTTTCTAAAGATCTTGTTCTGATTTTACAGCTTAGAAAATGTAGAAATGCTGAGGGAGTTAAAGAAGAAATAAAAAACCACTATTTAAATAAAATAGTATGGGTAAAAAAATTAGCACTGAAAGCCTAAAGTATGCATTATCAATTGCACAGCTTTTCAGAATGTATTTTATGAAACCATTAATATTTAACTCTTTTGGTTAAAGGTCCAGTACTAAAATAAATCAAAATCATGTGTTCTATAGTTGTAGTATAAAATATGCTCACTTGCATCTCTCTGGTTAAGTGTCAGAACACAGCCTGCTTCTTCCATGAAACATATGTTATGGTTCTCATCAGCAACACCCCACATGAGCATCACACTGCAGTTGCCAAGGAATAATCAATTGAAATTACACATATACTCTGAGCACTGGAATAGTGCCTGGCACACACTGACTACCAACAGGGAAGACACCGCAGTAAGTTCTGCTTTGGTGCATTTATCATAAAACATAGTGGTGGTGGCTTCTGCTAATCTATTAAGACACAGAAAGATTTTTTAGAAAAATTTGCATGATTAGATCATTTAAGGAGTGGGTTTTTTACAACCTGAATAGTCAACATTCATTGTAGTTGCAAGAGTAAAGTAAACATTTCTGAGATATTTTGTAATCCCAGACATTCTCCATGTGCAATTAAATTACTTGCATAGATAGTAATATTTTTTGCATGCTCAGAGGCCCATCACTTCACAGCATGCCAAGTAACACCCAGATTTATCCAAAGTGATAGCATTCATGGCATTCATGTATATCTCAGAATTTGCTATTACCACTGCTTGTCTACAGCTGTGATCTATCCATGAAAATAATTGGTCCCTTGCAATGACCATCAAGGGATGGATGAATGAAGGAAAAGATAATAACAAATGTCTAGCTGGACCATCTCCTTGGAGTTTTCCTTCCCTCACTCTTTTCTCTCCAAATTCTCATATTTGGTGACATATTTTATAAGCAATTATGAATCTGTCCTCCCTAAGATCATTCATCTGTACCCTGCATTGCTTTCTAAGCAATCCAGATTACACAGCACAAAAAAATAAGTGCTTGCTTTAACCACATTTTTCTAAAATTATTGAATGACCACTGTCTCTTAATTTGGAAAGATGAATTACTGTTTTCTTTCACCCTTCTCCAAATCTCTTTTGATTTCAGAGCCTGTCTTTATTAACTTCCTTGGTCCCTTCTTTTCCATCTGGTCGATCTGGTTCACTCAAACAACCCGGTAAGTGAGTAATCAGATCTGTGCATTTTAAATATATTTTAAATAAATTATTTTTAAAAAGCACTCACACTGCTTTTAACAGAAATAAACTCTGCAGGTAAAGCTTATCATACAGTTAAGTACCCATTGATTTCATATAACCTGCAATTCAATAGAAGACATTTTAATAACAATTTCAGAGCAATGCATGGCTCCAGATACTCGAGACACGCACTGATCTAATTGCAGAAGCTGTTATCTGTGGCTCTATTCAGCTTGCAAGCATCCATTCACTGCCTGCAGAATTACGGCCCCACTTATGCTGAACTTCAATCTTCCTTTTCTCATAGTAAATGTTTTGAAAGTGAAATCCACTTGACTAAATTAAGAAGACATATTTAGCAAACCGTCTTAATTAATAATCAGTCTGTAGTTTTACCCACTTGTGCTTACTCTGTGTAATAAACATTTATTAAGCTTTTCTTTTTTATATCATGAATGCTGCTAATGCGCTTTGAATTTCTCAGAGAAAATCCCATGTAACTTTTGGCTCCAAATTGCAAAAATCTAGATCTGGAGGTTCTGTGTTGCAGGTTCTTTGCCTCCCTTCCCACCAAAACATTCTGAATCCACTTGTTAATTTCTTTTGGTTATCAGCCTATTCGTATCATTTAAATACCATGATTTTAAAAATCACATCTCAGAAATCCCTCACTTATTTAAGTAATTATGTATGTGAGTCATAATAAAATATATTTGTAAGCATGTTATTTTGATGTTCATAATTTATTTTATTATATACACAACTAAAAAACAATATTTACCAATATATTGCAAAAGCAGCAAGTTCATACTGTGTTTATTTACTGAACAGCTGAAGGGTTACTAGACATACAAAACAATGAATAAGTTAGCTTTTTTTTCTGTTTGTAACTTATAAGGAAATGTATTTCAATTTATATAAAGTATATTAATTATTCAAAGAAATTAGGCATAGTCTCATTGTCTCCTACCCACTTTCACTCAAATTCTAATACATTAGTTTAACCCATTTCAGTTAATATTAGTCTAAAATATTTTTTTAATTAAAATCAGGAATTTTATTGAAATACTTTAAACACTGCCTTATTTTTATTTGAATTTAATAACACTTTCCATTGTATAGTATTTCTATGAGTTAAAAATCAAAATACTCCAGTTCATGAAAAAACCCAGATAGATTCTGGACAAAAAGTTGATAGCAATACTTTAATTTCCTTTGTCCTTTCTGCATTTTTTTTCCTATTCACAATATAGAGAATTAAAACTTTTTACTAACCATGTATCATGTGCTTTCAGTTCTCACTTCATCCCTGAGGAGCCCCTAAATGCATCTGGGTCTCTTCCCTGAACTGTGACAGCCTGACTAATCAGTGGGGACTTCTCAGGCTGTAATGTAATGCTCACTTATATCAACCATAGCTCTTATTAACTACTAGGGACAGCAAATCTATCCCTAACCTTCACATTGCAAATATTTATTAAAAAAATTCAGAGGACTACATCTCCATTATTTATAATCATATGAAATCATGATTGGCAATAAAATAGTTTGTACAAAATATTGAAGTACAAAACATTGAAAATAAGTGAGAAGTTTTGTCAGTGCTCCATTATGTTCACATATTTCTTTGGGGTGCTCTGTGTATCCACCCTATGTGCTGGGCAAATGGATTATCTAAAAAAAAAACAGAGGCTCAAAACCGCTTTTATCAGCCGGACATAATTCAGTTAAAGAACGAAGCCTGATGCCCTTGTACAAAAGTAGGTATTGATTACTCAATTAGACAAAGCCTCCAAAACTAGATGAATGTCCTGTGGTTTTGAGAAGTGAGCCTACATGGCAACAGGACAATAAATGCTGTGCAACAAATTAGTATCTTTTAAAAGGGCATTCCTAGTCCAGCAGAATCCTAACTGATAGAGGGAACTTCGTGATCTCCCTGAAACCTTGGACCCACAAAATTATATAAACCAAAAAAGGGAAAAAAAAATTGACATTTTTGACTTACAGTGAGATATATCCACAGTGCGATTATTTTTCTATCAGGCCATAAAAGAACCAATAATATGTAGCCATATTTACCTAGGTGAGTCAGTGAAGCTTGTTTTTGCTTTTGGTTGAGCATCATAATTTGTCCTGGGTTACAATATAAAGATGTATTCTACTCCCATGCTTAAGAGCTGCTGAAACCAGGAGAGGCATTGTCTCTTCCTTGTCTCCTGTTAATGGGCCCATCAATGCCTTACCACATGACTCAGCGATAACTCCCTTCAGGAGCCATTTCTGTTTAATAGGCAATCAAGGACCCACCACATGACTCACAGAATGATTTCAGCCCATTGTGAGATGCTCTGCCCAGGGGAGAGGAGCTAAGCATGCCCACCTAGATGTAATCTGGGATTTGGGGTAAAGCAGTCAGTCTTTGCACTGGATGCCCAGAGGAATGACTGTCTTTTCCACTGGATCTGCAAAGTCTGCGTATGACTACATCCTTTCTACAGGATCACTGCTCCAACAGAACCATATTTGAACTGCAGTCACCAATCCAACTGAACTGCTACCAACACCCTGACCAACAGAATGTCAGGTTGTATTCAGACTTTGTTAGGGGTTTTTCTTTTGTATTATTGCATGTATTTTGGTTTTCCTTTCCCCTTCTCCTAATAAATTTTATTTCTGACTTGGGATCTCTTACTGGTTTTGCTTTCAAACCAGAACATAATTACAAGTGATTATCTCAGTTGACCAGGTATAAAGGAAAGACATCTCACGACTTTCCCTCCAACACACTCAACCAAGCCAATGTTAGTCTATGAAAATTCTTTGGACAAAATAAATCCCTGAGCATTTGTAAGTCCATCTCAAATTCCAGTTAAACTCAACAAAATATAACAGAAAATATATTTGAAGATGTAGGCAGCACAGGAGTGTGTTAAAAATACTTTTTTAGTACATTATTACCTATAACTTGATATTATTCTCCTCTTTATGAAAGGAAATATTGTACTGTGGAAGTTTTATGAACCCTTCTAACTCAAGTTTCAACTATATAACAAGGCAAATAAAAATACTGCATTTTAAATTGAAAATTGGAATAATGCAAAGCAAAAATACTTTGCACTTCCATTTTCAAAGCCTACTTCAAATGGTACATTTGGCATATTATATGAAAATATAATTTCCATTTTTTCCAAAGTAAGTATATATGTATTTATTTTCTTTTAAGAAATGTATTCTCTAAATATGTTTATACTGTCCCAAAGTTGCTACAAATCGTTTTAAGATACAAAAAAAAAAGGTGTTTTAAAGACCTAATAATTACAGATGGAAATGGATATCAGGAAAAGATAAAGAGCAGTTGAGACAATTTTTAGCATAAGTTAGAAGTTGAAGAGTCTGGGATTTTCCTCTTGATTGATCTACAGACCCCTCTCCTCCCTCCCTGATCTTACACTACTTTTCACCCATTCTCTACCTCCAATTTATTTTATGGGTTTAGAAAAAAAATCAATAAAGGTATTGATACTCCATTTAAGTTTAATTTAATTTCATAGAGTAAGGAGCAAAATATGTATTAAAAATATGGGGAATATATAAATTATCCTGATTTTATGAATATAAAAATCAGGAGTGTTTTTTGTTTAGTTGGGTTGGTTTTTTTTCTCTGCTTTTAACATGTTTTTCAAGTCTGCATCACACAAAACTGTTATGCTGTACCCATATTGCTGAGTATTTGAATACTATTTTGGGTATGTGAAACCTTCCTTGAACTTGTAATTAAGCATGCATATTCATGGCTGAGATGTAGGTTTCAGAGAAAATATGTCACAAAATGGATAACATTTTCTTTAAAATCCACGTAAGCACAAAAGTTCTCATAAAAGAACAAGACCAACATTTCACAAGATTTTTAATGTACAACCATTTTTGAAGCTCTTACAATTAACAATTCTACTATCTTACTAAAAGTTGAGAGTTCAGCCTTATGGTTATGTTTGCTTTATTCTTGCTTCAACCCTTGGACTTCGGAGGCAGATTTAGATTGAATTCATGAAGATTTCAAACCCAGGACAAGGTACTCATATTTAAAAGAGAGAGAACTGAAAATGCTGACTTTCTTCATTAGAAGTTTTACAAGCTACTTGTCTTACTGCAATACTACCTCTAAAGCAGTTAACTTCTTCATCTTTATAGTACTTACTAGTCTTTAGTCCTTGAACTTGTTTCCTAAATTTTAAGCATTTAAGTTTTATTGCTACCTGGAAAGGCCTGCTGCTACTTTTATTTGATCACACAGAAGTCCAGAGAGGAGAAAGTCAGTAAAGAGGATCTTTACAATTTGCTGTAGTTAAAATTTAAATTGCTCCCCAGAGACAATGACTTATAGAATTGTACTTCAGAATGGTACTTATCTTCTTTTTTTATAATATGATTAAAATACTTCTTCCTATCAATTAATGAATTAGATTAAAAAAAAAAAGGAATCTGGCAGCTACAATTTAGGTTGTGCAAAAGCTAACTTTCAGCCATTTGTTCCAGATGGATTCCACAAGTGTGTGTTAGGTGTCTGGGAGTCTAAAAATCAGTATGTTCTCTGGTGAATTAAAGGCATATTTTGACTCTGATCTGGGTGCCATCTGGGTGCCAGCTACCAGAAAGGTGATAACCATTGTTTGAATGCAAACCTGTGGCTTTTAGAGGGAAAATAACACTGTCCAGTGTTTCAGTGTTTTCTAGTTCCAGTTAAAATTCACTTTCATCTCTACCTTCATCTGTCATGGTGCATTGATGATGTCCTGGGAGCTGAAGCTTTGAGCCCCCAGGTAAGGAATGTGGGGTATCTTACCACCACAATGGGTTGGTGGTAGCAGTGCATACACTAAATTCTGTAAAAGTCACATGCATCATCATCAATGCAGCTCTGCCTCTTGTAGCTCTGCCCTGAACACAAAAATACTTATCATCTTCACCATTCTATTTGATTTTTCTCTAATAAGAAGCACGTTCTGGTACCTCCATTCTTTTCTTAGTAAAAAAAACCCAAACACAAATCTTATTCTATGTAGTAATTTCTTTTGTCTAAAGATGTTTGCACTGTGAAATCAACATGAACTGACAACCATCCATATCAGTTGTTCTGAGCTAAAGTCAGATCAAGTGTAAATATAAGTTCTGTAAATGTGACAAAAAAAAATGCACAATGAAAAACAAATACATGCATTCATAGACCAGACAAAGAAGACAAAACCCAATAACATTACATTTAATATAAGGGAGGAGACACTTGCAGTATAAATGAATGATCAAAGATTTGATTTGTCTCAGAAAAAAAAAAAAGCACAAACAAAAACCAAAACCAATAGACATCTCGAGTCAACAGTTCACATGATGAAAAATTTGTGTAGTGAGTCAAGAGATACAGTGCTTTAAAATATCTTATCTCCATTTATCAAACACACGGACTATGCAACAGCTCTCTAGAACATAAACTTCTTGATTTTTAATTTTGTCTAGTATTTGTACTTTGGTGCCAGAACCTGACTGTGGAGAAGGGTGAGGAAAAAGGACGCCAAATTTTTCAAATTTTCTGATTAATTTTAGACCCCTTATTTTTAGGTAAAATTTTATTTCTACAGGGAAAAAATTTGAACTTTTGTTAAAAGTTAACTTTAAAATAATCAGGTGATTATTTGTTTAACTTAAATAAAACTTATAAAATTAATTAAACAAATTAGCCAACCTAATTGTTCATAAATGACTAAATAGACCTTGACACAAAACCACACATAGTCACGTATCATATTGGAAGTAAATGGAGCATGCTAGGCATTGGACATGTCTATGTCAAAATGAAAGTAACACTTTTCACACTAAATTAAAACTATAACTTTTAATCACTTCCATTATTTCCAACAGTTTAGAAGTAAGCCAGCAGTAATTTTGAAGGACTTCTGCAGGAAAAAAAATGCAGACTATATGAAACATGTAATTTCACAGAAGAAATTACACTCATCAAACAGCAAGGATGGAGGGCTCTGTGGAGGAGAGGATAGTGGCAGTCAAGACATCAATAAGAAGTACTACTTTCAAAGAAAGAAGCAAGAAAGTGTCTACTGGGACATGACAAAAATTCCTCCCTAGTATACTTTCTGGAAGAAACTGAAAGTTCTAAATTGGATTTTGATAGTTTAGGTGGTGAATCAATCCTAATGTTCCTGCACATGCCTTTTGTTTAACGCATGCTCAGTCATTTTGATTTTCCATTTTATTTGGTATAATTTTTACCCTACTTCTGTTTATTCTTCTTAGTTGCATATCACAGTATTTAAAAAGAAAAATCTTTTCAGACACATATAGGATGTTTTTTACACATACCTACTCAGATCTAGCCTGATGACCTTAGAACTGAGACATTGCTCAGCACTGAATGCAATAAAGTAATTCAGAATGTAAGCCAAATTTAGATTCCATCTTATTATGTATAACAAGCAACTCTTCTGCTTGAAGTAGAAACAGCAAAATAGCCACATATATTTGAAAGAACTGTACTTAAATATCACTAGACTGAGCAGTGAGATATTAGTGTCATTACTTTTATCTGGAAACTTCCTGAACATCTGACCAATATAATTAAACCAAAAGGGTTAATCTGTTTCAAGCACTGAATCCAACAAACATTTGGATAAATCAAATTTCAATGCACTAGTGTTTACTCTGGATCATACAATTTTAATTAATGAGTAGGTTTCATGGACAGGCCTTTAATAATGGATCATGGCTGTAAACCATGGTTATAAGATCTAACTAATGAATATGATGGCCTGACATCATTTGAGTTTAGCTGACTTCAAGGTTAAGAATATCAAGATTGCATGCAAGCCAAGATGCTGACCACAGCAAAAGTGCCCCAGAGCAGCAAAATGCACTAAGGAGAAATGACATCTAAACAGCCATTGGCTGAAGCGCCTCTGCCAAAAGGCCTGACTAATTAGAAATTGGGAATAGCTGCTTGCTCAAGTATTTATTTACAGTACTTGAGAAATAAGTTCTTTATGAGAGAGGCTGGTGTCTGATGTTTAATTACCCAAGTGATTGAAATCTGCATTTGTAGAGATCCTGGTGCACTAGTAGTCTACAAACTCTATATTCCAGTATTATTTTATATTTTCATTCAGTATTTCCTTGAAGGACTATAGACTGTCAATTTCCATCAAGATTAATTAATTAAGAGAGCTTTTTCATAATGCATTAGCTTTACAAGCAATATTTAGTGGTTACAAGTGATCAACAGAAAAAAAATATGAATCATAGCTTCAGGTTCAAGCATGGTTTCTATGCTAGGACTCAGAAAGAGGCTCCCCTATCAACTCTGAATATGTTTCAAGAAATTTTAAAGTGAATTATATTCTCATTTTTTTCACCCAAAGTTACAGAAGCCCAGTAACTTACTAAGAAATTTATGGACTTCACTGAAACAGACCAGAAACAGCATAAAAATACGACTTATGATTTATTAAACTTCCTAAAATCTTCATAACTATTTTGTATAGAGCTAGATATAAAGATAAAATTTTGCTGTCCTAGTAAGCACCAGGTATAAGGATGCACTTTCTTACAGAATTAACCAAAGAAAATTTGTTTTAAGTTTTCAATTTTAACCAAAACATTTGCAAATTCCCTAACACCTAGCCAGCATATATTTTCAAATCATGGTGTTTATTTAACCTCATGCTTTTTTCCAAAGTAATGTAGGCATTACTTAATATTTAATACTCTTAATACTTGAACAACTTTTCTTTAGATAATTTAGACTATTTCTTTTCCTAATAGGCACAGTGTAACCATATTGCTTACTACTAAAAATCATGGACAGTGAGACTGAAATGTTTAGCAATTTTGTACACCCAATCTTTGTACTGACCCTTTTTAGAATAATAACATATTTTCAGGAGCTATTGATTAGTTTTCTTATCAGAAATGCTTCAACTCTCTTACTGTCAGTTACAGAAAAGATTGTTGAAAAGAGACAACCTGCTACATTCAGAAAGACCTTGAACAAAGTTATCATTCAAATAAAATTTCATAAAGAAATCCTTAGGATTCCCACAGAAATTTTTTATGATTGTCCTGTTTTTTTCATGACTTCACATAATTCTACAAAGATAATGAATGCACTCTGGATATTTGTTGCACCATCACTATAAAACCATCACTAATTATGAACAGAAAATGTCATCACTCTGAGATAGGTATAACTAATTCAACTAATACTGAAAGTTTAGACTGCCAGATTTTCATACTGTCCAATTTCCCATTTTTTAATTCTGTTCACCTGGCATTCTTTCTATCATCCTACAATCTTGTGTCATACCCATAAAGGAATCTATTAGCATAAAATAATTTTTAACAGATCCATCCAAAAAAATCTTTTATATAGGAATTACATTATACTTTGAAGGTCATTACAGTGTACATTCCCTTGTATAAATGTACATCCATCAAGAGTCCTTTTCTGTTTTCTCTGCACATGCAACAGCAACAAATTCTAGTCACTACTTAGACTTTTGATTTTTAGAAAAACTTTATGATGTGAACATGTGAAATATTCATTATTAATCTACAGGCACACATGATGTTCTAAAGTACAGAGTTCATTTAAAGTTCTCAAAATTAATTTTTCATTGCATCTTCAATTTCAATTTCATTTTATTATATCATTTGATATCTTTCTGTCCTTGAGACTTATAGGACAGGTTGACTGATAAGACAGATATAAAATAATTTATTTAATTCTCCTGCCATCCTCACATTTGGGTTCCTGAATTCCTCTCATGATTTTTTAATGCCTTAAAAATAATTAATAATCTGTGATTAGTGCCAGCTTTGGATCTGTCCAAAAATTTCACGTAGAAAATCGGTGACAGATGCATTTTGATTCATGATGTTACCCAATTATAAGGCTACTTGTCACTCTTCCATCTACATCATCTGCATTTGCAGCATTTCTTTAGCACACAGTTCCTAGAAAAGATCTCTACTCAATCACTACCAGGAATCATTGTGGAACACATAGTAATTTTACTCTACTCTAATGGTAAAACACAACTGAAAAAGCTGCTCTCCAAAGCTGCATGCTCTACTTTTGTAGAAACAGCTTTAACCTTTTAGAATTGTCTTAACATTGTGCTTTCAAGAGATAATTTACTCAGAAATATTTGAGGAACTGAGAGACAGGCTGACGTGATGACTAAAAAACCGGTACAGTCACAGAGCAATGCTTAAAAGGGGTATAGAAATTATGTTTCTGGTGATAATCTTGCTTCAGGATGACATTTTTTTCCCTACTCTGATTCAAAGTATTGAGAGAAAAAGGAAAATTGTTGTAATAGAATACATGTATCTTGAGAAAAAAATAGGGTTTTTGGACAATTTAAGAAAGTCACTAGTCAGAATAGACATAGTGAGCAGTGGCATAGAAAGAATTAGTAATCCAGGTTTTTCTGAGTGTTTAGAGCTTTTCCAGTGGCTATTGATAGATTTCCACCTATTCCAGGTATTCTTCATATTTTTTACTTCTCATTTACCTTATCTTAACAAAGAAATGAATCATAACATCTGTGTTGATAGAGAATTTGGTTTTGCAGATAAATTCTAAGAGAAAAGTCCTGAGTAGGCTGGTTAAGATGGATGATAATTACAAGAAAAAGTCAGATCTAGAAACCTGGCTGAGTCAAACAGCTGAAATTAGGAGCAGAATTCAAATCCTTGACTCAATTCCATGCAGAGAGTGTTGCATAGATTTGTTTTAATAAATCCAAATTATATACCAAGATAATTTGAATTAAAGATAGTGCCCTATATGAGAACATAGAGTATATTTAAATTGCATATAAAAATATAAAAGCAGCATACCAGTGAAAAACTGGACAAGAAAACAGCTTATGTAGAATTCAACAACATCACCAACATATGTCTGTCTGGTTATCTGACATATACTAGCATCAACTTTCTCATTATGGCAGAGTTCTCAGTTGTTAGCAGTTTCTTCGGGACAGTATAGCTCTGATAGTGAGAAACAATGGACTTAAAAGGTTCTCTCTTTATGTAAACCTAACATAAGATGCAGTACAGAGAGGAAATGAAAGCTGAAAAATTAAACTTAAAACTTTGAGAAGTCATAGTTACATGGGATTACTAGATGCATAAGTTCAAGATTTAGAACACAAAAAAATAAAAAGCTAGCATTAATGATGGCCGAATTCAACAATAGCCATCTGTCTGCTATCGTTAGTTGGCATTTTCTGTAGTTTCATAGTAAAAGAAACCTTGAGATTAATGCCACTTGCTGTGGGTCCTTAAGACCACAATACCTGAGCTGACTACTTATTTCAGGATGAATATGACATTACTGACTTAGGATCATTTTTCAATTTAAATTCAGGAAATTTTAGTTCTGACCAACTACTTAGTACAGGATAAAGAAGAAGACCACTAGGAATCAGGAAGAAAAGGTTAGGACAAAACAGAGAAGGATTACAAATAGTTTTAAATATGGAGATAATTAATAATACAAATGTAAACTATTAATAAAGGATCACATCAGAATCTCTTAGTTATTTCTTTTATTTCAATCCAATAGAACTAAGACTTAAATAGCAAGAACCCTCAATATGTGAAGCTTTTGTCAGTGGGACAGTAAAACATAGTGCCTCAGAGTAGCTAAATCTCTATCTTAAGTACACTTCTTCATATGTTAATTAGTGAAGAAGAAAAGTTATGTCAGATAAGTACTTTTCAATCTTCCATTCCAAAACACCGCGGGAAAAAAATAAAGGAAAAAAGAATGTCACAATTTTAAATGACCATTCATCAGTACATTGTAGAAGTTTTGTATTCGGCATGTGAGTAAACTGCCAGGTGTAGTTCTAAAAAGTTTACTGGACACAGTTCATAGTTAATTTCACTAGTCTCATTAACAGCTTGGAGTTTCAAGAAATTATTTTGTCTAACTATTTTATTATAATTTTGGCCAAACGCAATACCTAATAGGTCTATAGGACATCTCACTAAAAGACACAAAAGAACACCAGAAATCTACACGTTTCATTATCATAATGGTGAGATGAAGATATTATATCAATATTCTAATCTAGTAAGTGGGAATAAGAATTTGGAGGGTGACATTACTTTTCCCTTGGTCATGCATACTTCATACAGGTGGTATCAAAACAAAATGCACCAAAGAAGGGCAAAGTTAATAAGTATCTTGTCCTAATCAGTTGGCTCAATTTTTCATGTCAATTCGTCATTCAGACTACACTCACTCATCTCTCTTTGGGCTTTGGCAGAGAGTCAGGTATTTTTTCAAATTCTGTGTCTCCTGCCAGAATGTCTCTGAATGTTTCAGGCAATTGTCAGATTCAATTTTTGTTTAAAACAGCAGTGCAGTGTGGGCTCTTTGAAGTAGGCCCACATCTAAGAAAACCTCAATTCAACTGTATCTTACATTCCAGTATAGCCTAAAGAAACTTGAAAATGAATTTGCATCATGTTTAAAATACACATCTATATTAAAATTCAACTGATTTATAAAGCATGACAGTACACTATAAAGAGTAAAGAGAGGATCGTTTTATTTTCATCCTTTCAAACTGTTACAGAATGTAATGGCATTTTCCATTTCCTATTTTTAAAAAGCAATAATTGCTATCTCAATATAAGAAATTAGGAAATAGGTGTTCTTAATTTTATTAATGAAAAATCATACATGATAGATTATGATGTGGGGATATCAATGTCTAATAACCATTACAGCTACAGTATTTAATACAGAAAAACAGCTGCTGCTCACCACTCAAGTTCTTTGGGGGATTTACACTCTCATATACAGAGCATAACTGGTACACTTCGTTCACTATCAAAGTAAATGAACATCACGGCTGCTTCAGACATAATTGCTAATTCTTGTCATCCTCTTCTCTCTCTTTGTGGTCCCAGAAAAATACTTTTCTTATACTTTTCTCTGGTGCAAGATGTTCCTTAATAGTAAACTGTTGGAGGTTGTGAGAATATTTTGTATAAGTCACATAAATTTCTGTTGTATTTCAAGCTCTCCCATGCATCATGAAGAGTAGATTTGGCAGAAAGCTTGAAACCCATGTAATTCCTTGGAATAATATATATATTGGTCTATATAATGAACAGAAGATGTGTAAAACTTTGGTCTTATGCTAAATCCCTGATCTTCTTGGTAGAACTTGTTGACATAACAGTGACATTTGGAATTCACCTGGAAAGGGACATTCACCAAGAAGGGAGAAAGTTTAGTGCTCATTCTTTTTACACATAGACAAAGCTTTTCGAAACGTGCTTCTTTGCCTCCACAACTTAGAAAATATTTAGAATATGAAAAAACAGAATTTCTATTTCAAATTTTGGACATAAATTGAAACATGGCAACTAGGAAAATACTGATTGGTAAGAGAAAATGTAATTAATCTCCTGCCTGTGTACATATATAACTCATATGTCAGACACAGACTACACTGATTTTGGACAAGGCCCCTAACTTCTCAAAGCTACACTTGCATACACTTTGTTAGACAGTCAGGGTACTGTTCTAGATAACATTATATAATCTGCCAGACTTTCAACTTGTACCTTCCTCAACTCCACAGCCTAAGACATAGGCAAAACTCCATCTTTAGGAAAGCTTGGACATACCGTGCCCCACACATACATAAATTTAAACTCCCCAAAGAAATACTCCTGTGAGCAGAACCATGCATTTCTCTGCCATGAAAAAAAAATCAGACCCCACCAACCTCTGCAGAGCATCCTGCAAGCCATGTCTTTCTCTGCCAAACCACACTGGCTCCTTTCACAAGGAGTCGCTGTGCATTCAAATGAAAGCAAAAATATTTTTCACTTTGTTTTGTAGCATTTGTGATTTTGCTCTCCATATATTTGCTGTATCTAAACATATAGTAACTCTGGTGACTGTACCATCCATATGTCTTTGATAATGACAAATGACAATAAATCTACTTCTTACATATATAAATATAAACTCTCATTCTAAAAATAACCTGTATAATAAGTAAAGGTATCAAAACCATCAACAGTCATTGAACATTTGAGGATCACTGAAAACCTTCTTGCTCCTGTTTTTATCACTTTTCTGGGAACAAAAGCATAGATCCTTGAGCACACTTTGAATCTTTTTTAAAATATTTTTCAGTTTAATTGAGATCAATGCTAAACAATCAGATTCATAATATCTGTACCTTTTCTTGTTCTAGGCTTGTTTGCCTTTTTTTCATCTGAGCCATCAACATCTTAACTAAAATAGACAGATCTCAAATAATTGAAAATTTTGCTTTGCTTGGATTCCATGTCTTTGGTACACATGAAAAAATAAAAGTATAAACACCCTACTGCTGGTTTAGGTGGAATTTTACCTGGATTTAAATGGGAATGGAAGAGCATAATGGTCTGACTGTGACTTCATGTTATCATAGGCTTCTTTTATGTACTTAGAGACCTTGTTATACTACTGGTGACTTTTGACACATTCCTAGCTAAACAAACTTTTAAAAAAATTAATGCACATTTCAAAACAGCAGGAGATAATTAGTAGCATTAATGAGGCTACTCATTGGATTCTACAACAATATCTTTCACAGCAGGAGAATTAGACTATGTGTGTGTCAGGGACACTTACCCTTGACATTTTCTAATTACTTTTTGTAGGTTTCCTTAACTCACCTTAACTACCAGGAGACATTGACATTGAAGCTGACCATGGTGGTCACTGTGCTCAATCAGTTACAGGACAGCAAGGCTGTGAGGCTGTCAGACACAAAATGTCTTATTACTGACCGAGGGTCAGTGTTGATCTTAAGAGAATCTATGTTCTGGGCTTAAGAAATTAAGAGCTATGCCATTATATAAAAATCTATTTGATTTAAACTCTGATTTATATCAATAGCCTAGAACAAATATACATCGAGGTGCTTATTTTAAGCAAGTACAACTGTGCCATGCAGCCACTACATGGTTTCTCTTAAAAAATGAAAAAATATTTGAATTACAATCAATCTTAAGTACTTTTTGAAGATTTTTGTAGGTCCTACAAAATATTATAAAAATAAGCAAATTATTTTTTAATTATTCACCCTTGACCTAGCTCAGCTTCTTTCAAATTTGATAGGAGTTTTATCCGTTACTTCAAACAAAAGTCAATTAAGGTTTCATTGAGTACTCCTAAAAACTCTGTCCGAGTCAGCATAACTGAGATACCTAAAATTTCAAAAAATCAGTATCTTCATGAAATTAAATAAGAAATATTGAAAGCAAAATTCTCATAGCTACATTTTCATTTGACTTCTCACTCCCCGAAGGAAAAGTGAATGACATGTCAAGTAGCAAGAAGAGGTTTTCTTCTGCTATCATGTGCCTCCCCCCCTTTTCTCTGCTTTCTATATACAGTGATATTAAAATTCCTGCATCTACCTCTTGGCTTTACAGCTGTTGCATTTTATATTTTCTTATCACTGTCATATTATTAGCTATTTTTGAAACATCTGGAAAACATCCTTTTTCCATGGGGATTTGTCTCTGATACCTGCTGAACACACTGGGAGATTTTAAGGCAGATAAAATACAGTCAGTAATAAAATAGTGAAAGTAATTATAAAGTATTTAATAATAATGGTAATTTTTTTTCCTTGGGTACCATTCTTGCTTTATTTGAGATATTTCTAATTAAATTTTCTCCCTAATAAACTGGTGGATTGTTTTTAAATTTTCCATTTTCTGTTCACATATAAGCAAAAATACAGGTGCAGAAAAAGTCAGGAGGGACAGGAGAAAGTTAGATAACAGGATAGGATAGGTAGCATTTACGCTGTTTGCAGTCTTTTAGGGCATTTAGGGTTCCTTTTTACCCTAAAGGAAATTAATAATGCTCTTCTTCTGATCAAGCTGCTACAATCCAGAAATATTTTCCTTCCAGGGCTTCCCTAGACAATGATCCACCTCAAAAGACCCTGCAGGATACAGTATAGACACAACATACACATTGCTTGACTGAGAAAGTAGCACTGCTATTCTTCAGTACTCCCACCAAAATTCCTAACAGCTCATGCATACCAAAATAACAGGTAAAAATTTCCCAGTCTCATCTTGTGTGAGCAGGAAGTGAGGGGTTTTTTTCTGTTTTGCAGCCACTAATATAAAAGTATTCACTGATAAAAAGTTTTTAAAGTACAAAAATTTAAAGGACGGGATTTCTGGCACATTTTCTGTTGTGTCTCTTATCTTTAATAAGTACAAGTTCTTTGATTGAGCAGGTCACTTGAAAAGATTTTCCATGACTGTTTATCTTTCTATTTAATTCTAAATTATTGCAGTTATCTAATGATCTGAAACACTTTTTTGCCTTTGCAAGGGAAATAAAACAGTAGAATATAATGAAGTGTATCATAGTATCTGAGATTAGTGTCCTCTACAGATTTTGTACCCAGCTTTATTAGTGCATCTGATTTTGTAGCTAATTGAATAAGAGCAATTCTACCAAGAAAGAACAAAAATAAAAAAAAAAAGAAAGATTAAATGACTTCTACACACTAAGGAATTGGTGCAATAAAAGAGAAGGCCACTTTTCAAAGGCTTGTCCTATAACCTATTTCTATTATAGGAGCCCTGCCATTCTTATCGTGAACACTTGAAAACTGATTTAATTAACTTCTGAATTTCATCTGACTGACATATGGCTGTTACATGTACCCTGCCTGTTAAAAACAGTCTTGTGGAAAACATTTCTTACCAATTCACTAGGCATATAAACAGCAGGAAATTTACTTTCCAAAGTCATATTATCCCTCCATGAGGCACTTGTGCCATATTGAAAAATTTACATTCCATTGAATGGACATTTGTTTAATTTTTCAGTTTCTCAGAATACAGACTGCTTCCTGAAAAAGTCAAAACTCAGACTGATCCCTAAAGGTCAGTGGAAGTTTATGTGATGTTTTTCATTGCTGTTGTTAGTTTTTTTTTTCTTTCCAAATAATGCAATCTTGTCTCTAGCGCAGCAAGTGAAGGGATATCAGACAAATGGATTTCAAGGATGATAGTCAACACATACATTTTTAGTATTTGGTTTGGCTTCAACCCTTGCTTTTCACATCCTGAGAATAAAAGGTTTTGTTATTTGACCATAAGCAAGCATTATTCTTTCCTTTTCCCGGAATTATTTTCAAAATACTTATCTAAATATTTATCACCATTTTTTCTCATATCTTTCATTCGACAGATTTTTTTCTGTTTATGTCAAAAAGAACTGAAATCTTATTTTGCAAATCCTGATAGCCTGGTAGCAATCAGATGATGCTGTGATTGTTAAGACTATCACATTTAATTTATCGTTCTTATGGCTTTTTTTCTGAAAATATGCGGAAATCAAAATCACACAATAAATGCCAAAACCCAGTCCCACTGTCATGAAGGGAAACTCCAGCACAAGTGGCCCCCTGTTGATACTCTTTCTCATACTAACGAGTGGACTACAGTTAAGTTTCACTTTTATCAGGAGAACTGCTTGACCACAGTCAGTATGAATAGAAGTAAATTGACCTTACCTCTACTAGAGTTAAAACACTCACACATACACACACAGAATCAAAGCATCACAAAGACCACATTTAACCTTTGAAGACATCTAAGTTAAGGCTCAGAAATTCTCCCTGGAGACCTTCAAACACTCCTTTTTCTTTTCATTTACTGTACTGGACTTAGCAATTTACCTGTGATTTAAAAGCACAGATCCAAGTGCTTAAATTAGATATATATGGTCTTTCCCACATTTTTAAAAATGTTGTGTCTTCTATATGCTTATAGACAATTTAAATTCTTCTAAATGTACCTAGGCAAATAGACTTACTAATATGATAAAAGTAGAAAAATACAACTGGGAAAAATATTTCAGCACATAATGACATTGTGCCTATATCTATACAAAACCTAAGAGCTGGAAGCTCTCTGGGTTCCATTTTTAATTTCCCACATGAAATTTAAAAAAAAAAGCTTTTAAAAAATATTTATATATAAGGTTACATGTTTTTTGTGGTGGATACACACATACATATACTTACTCATTCCACAGGTTTTCAGTTTGCAGGTATGAATGAATACTTTCAGAGCGGTACTGTTCTTTCAAGAAGACAATATTTTCTCAGCTAATACAATGCCAGCAGTATGCACAGGTGAGTGTCTGTTAAAGGCAAACACTTTAGTTGTTCCAATATACTTTGCAAAATTGAGGTAAAAAAGAAAGAAACATTGAAGAAACTAATACAAAATCTTTACTTCTTTGGAGTCCTGCATAGCCGTTTATGAAAGGCAAATTTTAACAGCTTTGACAAGATGGTGATATTAATCATAATTCAAACAACAGTAGTAACTGATGCTGCGAGGAAAAGATAGCAGCTGGTGTAGTCCAGAAAAGACCCTAATTTTGACATTTCATTCACCTCTGTCTGGGCAAAGGTGGCTCAGCAATATACCATTTGTCTTCATCAGTCTTCCCAGCACTGCAACTTGACAGGATAACAGCATGGTTGCTTGGTGGTCTGCCGTGGCAACCTGCCCTTTATCTACCTAATCACAGTTCAGTGTAGCATAAGGAAAGTAATTTTACAGGTGTGTAGCAAAATCTGCATCCTCCTGGCCACCCAGTCATGGGGTTGCTTCACAAGGTGGATCTAATCATAGCGAGATATTTCTGGTCGGCTACTGATGGCTGCCAGCCTTTGAAGCTGCACTCATGTCAGATGTAAATAACATAAAATGAAGGCACAGAACATTAAAGGCAGAAACTATGTAAAACCAGTTGAGCTGATTAGTACTAAATTACTGATGTTCCATCTGCCAGGGTGGTAATACTTGTTTTCAAACTGCCTGACTGCAATGCTTCATTTCACAGAGAGCCCATGTTAGATGGGCCTATAGGGAACACTTAATTGGCACTGACAATGGAAGGAGATAGTGACAAATACATAATATCTCTTTGAGAGTGCAATGTGTTCATTAAGAAAACTAGCAATATGTCTGTGGTACCGAATATATATATATATATATATGTAAAAATATGTTCCCATATATGCATAGACTCTACAGACTTGAGAGCAGAATTAAGGAAAAATTTTTGGATCCTCACCACTTTGAGAAACAAGAAAATATTAATAAATAGAAATGTAGAGCATATTAACTTAAGAAAAAAAGCAAAAAACAAAACTGAAACCAAACAAAAAACACCATAGGCAATATCTAACCTGTATATAAGTTTCAATATTTAAGAAATTTACTTAGACTGTTTGATTGCTGTTGATTTTCTTTTATCTCTTAGACATTATTTAAGCTTGTTCAATCACCTCAATTTATTCATGTTCTTCAGAAAATATAGTTTTTTAGAAAGAACTAGCAACACTGTTACCACTGGCACACCCTTAGACAATATCCCAGCTGTAATAGTGAGCAGCGCTTAAAATGGGATTGGATTCTAATGAGGTAAACTGTAGGAAGCAGAATTAGGAGCAGTGTTAAGCCACATTATGACATAAAAAGCTGATGGAATATGATAATACATTACTATCTGGCAATTAGAATTCCTCCGCCTTAGATCTGTCTTCTACAAATGTTAGCTCCCACACTCTCTTAATGTTAGCTCCCATACTCTCTTAATGATTAAGAATTCATTTTTCCTGTTCACTAAATAACTCATTTTATTCTTAGAGCTGAGTTACTCCTGAGTAATTCAAAACCTCCTATCTTGACAAATTCTTCTAGAAGTAAGTTTTCAGAAAATCCAGATTTTCTAGAAAAGTTATGACTAAAAGTGTTCCAGGAGACTGCTGAGAAATTTGAAAGGTGTTTCTGTCTGGAAACCCTGTGAAAGAGGAAGTTCAACATATTTTTTTGTCAATAGGTTTTGTTGTCGCATGTCGCAATTCCTAATGTAAGCCATATTGTTTTGATATTCTTCTGCACTGAGTTGGGGAAAAAACACCATCATGGAATAATGATCTGTCACTATAGGACAAGAAAGAACACAAGCACACCACTGTTCTCAAGGTGAAGGAAAAAAAGGAAGTTTATTTTCTGACTCCAACATTTATAGTTTTCTAAAAGTGACAGCGGATTGGAGAGTGACAGTAACACCTCTCCAATGACACTGGTCAAACCAGCAGTCCATCAACTCCATAAAGGAATGCAAAACAATGAGTTATTTACAGAAAGTGCGTGAGAAAGTTCACTACAAGAATGTCAACAACAGAAGGCTTAGGAAATCTTAAAAAACCAGGGTGACAATGATACATAAAAGAAAACAAATAAACTTCAGGCAGTAATCTTAATCCGACACAAACAGTAAAAAAAGGTGAAGAACGAACCTTCCTTATATACACTGTGTGAATGAAAACCTTGTAGATATAAAGAGAATGGATACTGTCAAACTGAACAGCTATTTGGAATGCAGTCAAACAACCTGAAACATTGTGTTATTCAAAAAGGTTTGGTGTGAGAAAAAAAAAAATTAAACACCTAATATAACTCTTTGATGCAACTAATAACACATGGGAAAAGGATGGTTTCTGCAATCAGCTTAGAAACAACTTTAGCAATGAATACAATATTTTAGTTTGGAATGAAGATTGCTCCATGCATCTCATGTGTAAATAAATAAAACAATATCCTGTAACTTTCTGTTACAAAAGATAGGGAAGAAAATCCAAAATTTAAACTAGGGAAAGGTGAAACCAGGAGGAATCCTGCACTCATGCAGACATAGCAAAGAAAGTTGCTACACTGGAAAAAAACAATACTAAAAAAAAAAAAAAAAACCCAAACAAAAACCAAAGAAAAAGAAAACCACCCACAAAAAAAACCCCCAAAAAACTCCCTGAAAAGACAAAGTTTCTGTCTTACTCATCTGGGGTCCTTCAACTTTAAAAACAATAATGCTGCCACCTGTACAGACAGGACTAAATTAATAAATCAGTCCCTGAAATGCACAGACATTAATTGGAAAAAAAGTTATTAGGAAGCTGAGCTGCAGTCCTGAATATCAGAGACAGCTTCAGATCTGGGAATCAGGAGCAAACAGACCATAGAGATAAGACATCTAAAACCAGATTGGATAAGGCCCTGAAATGTGCTAAATTAAAACTAAAATGAAAAATTTTTGGCTATTTATATACCTTGTTAAATAACATATTGTCTGTATTAGGATTTTACCTTGTCTTCATGCTTAGACACCTGGAAATTGGAAATATGCACTGCTGTAGTGCCCATTGTTAATTAAATATAACTGTGAAAGTTATAAGTGCATTAGAAGTTTTTCACCTGAATTCTAATTTATGTCCCATTTGTCTTTGCAGAATGGACTTTAGACAATTTAAAGACAAATGATGGCCTCTCCAGCATCCAGCTCCCTGGTGACTAAGAAAAATGTCCAAAGAAACATTTTCTTCCCATAAAAAGTTTGTGTTTCAGTGAAATTGTACTGTGTCTTGTAGCTTCCTTGAGTGTCCAGTACATGAGCAAATCTAAAAAGAAAGGAGCAGATATGACACAGCCAGAAGGCTTATTTACATTTTAGAACTATTAAGAAAGCTGGCAAGGAATGTATGATTTCAAATTCTCTAGTCTGTGGCTCTCATTTGCAGAACAATTCAGTTACAGTGACAATTTCACCAATGACAGAAATTGATTGAATAAAAACCACAGATATCATTAGATATCATTAGATAACATTAAAGGTTTTGAACATATATTAGTTATTTAAAATATGCTAATATGTATATTATGATTTTATTTGATAATTATGTTTAATATATTAAATTTATCCAGTCAAATGCAGTAAATGCAAAGTAATATTGTAAAGGTTAACAAGCTTTCTAGTGTATTCTCTACATGACTTTTATAAGGCAAGATGCATTTTCACAGCTTTTGATGCCTTATTTTTTATTAGCATGCTATTACTGAAATCATGATATATATTAAAAAATCTCTTAGTAATGGCAAAATAATATTTTTTTCAAAATGGTTGCAAAACCAAAGATATGGACTACTTTTTGTTTATACTGATGCCTTAGGTTTTAGCTTTTATATTTTTTAGATTCTGTACTGCTTTAGTGTGTACTTCTGAGCTTCGTATTAACAGATGGTAAGCTCTCTTCACAGAGTAGCTAGACTAAACAATTCCTTTCCTAGCTTGGGACCAAGGACAACCACCCAAATTTTGAGTCCTAGAGCATAAACAATGTGGACTGAAGAGAGAAAAACAAGAAGGATGGGATTTCATAACCTAAAGCTATAATTGGACAATAACTCCAATGGACCTGAACTTATAAAAGTGAGAGACTCCGTGACCAGTCGTACATTTGGTGACTATTTTGGGTTCATCTTGAGTGTAGCCTTGGCCAGGCTCTTGTACTGCCCAAGGTGTGTCTTTTAATAAATATCGACTTTACCTCTACCTCGCCTCTGTTCTGGGTCACCCTTGAGAAGGCATCAATACACTCAGTCACTAGACAATGATCTCAGTCCACAGCTATTTGAAAAGTCCTTAAAGATGAATTCCATTGTTATAGTGAAAAGATCAAGGAAAATAGCTTCCACCTCTTATCAGGGTATCAATGTTCTAAGTGAGAGATTTTCTTGTGATTTTCTGTGACTTTCCTTTGCTCATCTGTGCATTTCTTAAACTTTAGCAAACATTCAGGTATTCCTCTAAGCTTAAGCAAGATATGAGAATAATGAAAAAGAAAAACAACTTCTCTAAATTTTCCATTTTTACTACAATATGCAAATATAATTAACCCCCCCACACAGCCTCTTGACTGACACTAGACATATATTAAAAACTGTATTGGGTAGTATATAGACACATTTCTCAGTCAAATATGTATATACACAGAAATATACATATATATATATATATATATATATATGTATGTATGTATGTATGTATAACAAGAATAATTATAAGGAATCATTATATTTCCACAGAAAAATTATTTTGTTCCTGATGTTCATTTTCTCAAATCGAGGCCCAAGAAGATAAATCTTTTGTTCCTTCTCTCTCTTTTCCTTTTACAACTTTAGAGAGCAGACTTCTTAAAATAAGGTCTTAAACATTTCTATCATTCCTTCCTAAATTTTTTTCCATTCTACTTTCATTTTCCCTGATTCTAGACTATTCTTCTTCATGCATTTTCAAATCCCTTTGTTGGAAGAAAAACATGTCAATAACTGCACAGAAACATGGGCAACTCACACAGAAAAAAAACTTGAGTATTTTTTACAGAAAGATCTCCAACAATGACTTGAAACTTAAGATACCTATAATGTGCCTTATTATCATTGTTTTTGCAATAAGCTAACTTTATTCACTGTAAACAAAAGCCAAAGAAGGGCTAGCATTTGAACAATAACCCAAAAACTAGCCAAATTGAAATAAGTTTCTCTTATTAGCATTGTCAAAAAGGGTAAAGAGAGAAAAAGGTGAAATAATATTGCTGTTGATTTTTTTATCTCAGAATTGAATTGCATGATCATATTATATTCCTTTGTTTGTAAAATACACATTCCCCTAATTCCATATGGTCTTTTTGTAATAACAGAAAAATATTGTATTTAAATATTGTATTTAAATATTGTATTTATATGCCAAAAAGAAAAATTGTAGCAGTTTTATTATTAATCAATATTTTTTCATTGAGTTGTTAACTCTGATAGAAAAATATAATACATCTAAGTAAATTGTGTTCTATAAGTATTACTTTCATTCTGAAGATTCTGAACAGAATCTAAATGACTATTCAAATAAAGCTGTTTACCTAGCAGACATCTAAAACTGGGTTTCATATAATCAAACTTTATGTTCTTGAAAGAAATATACTTAAAAGTGCTTGAGACCTAAGTAAAAACACGTCCCAAACAGAATACTTCAGAATATTGTACCTTGCTATTATCACAGCAATATATCTACTAACTGCATAAAATGAACAACTATCATTGGAGAACTTGAACAAATTAGCAACACATTTGGACAAATTTTACTGATTAAACAGTTCAGTGTTTTTATTTTACTGTATGAAGGGAAAAAATTCTTTATATGGAATTCGGCAACTTAGGATTTCATGTTTCATAAAAGTCAATATGTTCCATTAAAATCAGTATGTTCCATAGAACAGCTCCCTAAGCAACTATATTTAAGTCTGTTTTACCATATTTTGCAACTGAAGTGCAAAAATATTATTTTATAAATTTTGTGTGATGCTATATGCACTGTGTGCAGTAAAGCACAGTTCATAACTAAGCCTCAATAATTTAAAGTTATCCTTGGTAAAGCAGAAGGCAGAGACATTCAGTATCTTCTTCATCTCAGTTGTTGCAGGTGTACATTGTTACAGCAATCTCAGCAAACCAGTGGGAAAGGAAAGTCTGGGGTAAGGGAAGCTTATCCTCAGTACAGATTATGTATGACATAACTGAACACAGACGACAGGGATGGGCACACCCACAAGTGCTCAGGGAGCTGTCTGATACCATTGTAAGCCCACCCTTGATCATCTTTGGAAGCTCATGGGATCAAGGGAGGTCCCTGATGACTGGAAGAAAGAAAATGCTCTCTTTTCAGGAAGAGCAAGAAAGAGTATCCAGGAAACTATAGTCTGGTCAGTCTCACCATATGAAACTGATGAAACAACCAATCTAGAAACAGTTTCCTAATATATGGAGGGCAAGAAGGTGATCAGGAATAGTCATTGTGGATCTCTGAAGTGGAAAATATGTATGTCTGACTGACCTTTTAGCCTTCCATAATGAGAAGACTGGCTCAGTAGGTGAGGGAAGAGCAGTGAATATTGTCTACTCTAGCAAGACTTTTGACACTGTCTCCCATAATTTCCACATAGGCAAGTTGATGAACCATGGGCTAGACAAATGGACAGTAAAGTGATTAGGAAATTTGCTGAATTGCTAGACTCAAAAGGTTAACATCAGTGGTATGGAGTCCAGCTGGAGGCCAGCCACAAATAATGTACCCCAGGGGGTGATACTGGCACCAATGCCATTTTGTGTCTTTGACCATCTGGACAATGGGGCAGAATGCACTTTCAGCAGGTTTGCAGAAAATGCAAAACTGGGACAAGTCTCTGATACACCAGATGATTGGAGAAATGAGCTGACAGGAACATTATAAAATTCAACAAGGGTAAATGCCAAGTTCTGCACCTATAGGGGAATAATGCTATCCTCTAGTAAACATTTGGTCAAACTGGTTGGAATGCAGTTTGCCAAAGAACGGCCCAACGGTCCTGGTGGCTACCCACCAAGCAGCACTGCAAAGAAAGCCCGCAGTATCCCCGGCTGAGTTAGGAAAAGTTTCACCAGCAGGCCAAGAGAAGTGATTCTTCCCCTCTGCTCAGTCCTGATGAGACATATGTTTTGGGCCAAGGCCAGGGCCCCCCAGCACAAGACAGAAATGGTCTTACTGGAGAAAGTCCAATGCAAGACTGTGGAGACGATGAAGTTGTTGGAACATCTGTGACATGAGCTGAGGACGAGAAAGCTGGGAAACTTCCAACTGGAGTGGCTCATGAAAATCTCATCAATATGTCAATATCGCTTCTGATGGGAGAAGCCAGACTCTTCTTAATGGTGTCTAGTGACAGAGCAATACTCAGTGGACACAAAACAAAACACAGGCAATTCCACTCAAACATAAGAAAAATTTTTGATTTTTAATTTTTCTTTTCTAATGATTTTGGTCACACACTTCAACCTACCTTTGCAGGTTGTGGAGTCTGTGTCCTTGGAAGTATTCAAAAGCAAATAGGCACAACCCTGATCAACTTGCTCTGGGTTACCTTGCTCTGAGCAGGACAGTTGATCTAGATGAGATGATCTTCAATTTCATTCATTCTGTGATTCAGTTACCTCTATCCTTCAATGTTCTAATGGAACAGTTGTGGCCATGCTGTGATATCCATAAGCTTGGTACTTATTTAATTGTATTTTTTAGGTATCTTATCGTTTTTTTATGAATAAAATAAGAGTCATCTAAAATGGAGTTTCCCTGCTTGCTTTTAGTTAATTAGTGAATAATGATATATTTATACTCCTATTTAAATTAATATGTAGGATTTAAGGAACAAATTCTTATGACAAATAATGTGAATTTTATGTGTGCAAATAATTGAGAAATTAAAAACCTGAGTTTCTTTTTTTATACTGAGTTTATAGATAAAATTCAATTACTTATGCATTTGAGATAGAAGAAAATGTTTCTTTTTTTCCTTCTTCATGTCTGAATTAATATGAAGGCAATGAACCAAATCCCACTCTTAGGTACACAGGTATAAATTATATTTCTAATTTCTGTATTTAATAATTCATAGAATTAAATTTATAAATAATAAATTTCCATATGTGTATATGTAAAAATAGAACTTAGCTGGGAAGAAGGTCAGGAGGAAGATAAAATTTAAATGCCCTCTAATTATAAAAGTAAGCTCTATACAGTAGTAAAAAAATGATTTCCAGAAGATAATAACTTTGGTCAACTTCAGTAAGTTGGGAAAAATTTCTCTGGATTCCATAATTGTTATGGGAGCAAATAGGCAAAGAATAAGTTGTTTTGTTTACCTAATAATAATAAGATAAAAAGATCCTCTGTAATGATGTCATTGTCTTTATTCTCATAGTTAGAAAAAGTTGTACACTAACGTTCGTGCTAATTCTAGAATTTCTCAGTTTCCTCTGAAACAGCAAATATCAAAATTATCACTAATTCAAAATGATTGTACCTTATTGCACATGTATTTCATTGCTGCATTTACATTCATCCTTCTGTCCACTTTAATCTTTTGCCTTTATTGGCCTTCCCCACTGAAATCATAGAAATATTTCCACTGTCAGTGACAGTTCAGTGTTTCTTCCTCTACAGTCCTTTGACTGACATTTGTGAAGAGACTTGCACATTAAATGGTGCTCTGTAAAACCCAAACAGAGTTACAGGGAAACCTGAATCACTGCTGATTTCTTTATTATTCTCCATTTAATTATTGGCTAATTAGTGATAGATATTATGACTTTATATAATTTCAAATATTTGCAAACTTTATCAGAGTACATCTAAAGATAGATTTCCTCTGGGTTTGGTTTTTTTTTTTTTGCTTTTTTTCTGTTCCTCTTTGTTAGAGATGATTGTCTGGTTTTCATCTGCTTTGCTTGTTCCATTTGGCATAATTTAATATTGCTGTGATTCAGCATTACATTGATTCAATTTGTGAAGAAGACACCTTCAGTGCTGTCTGTGCACAGAAACACTAGACTGTGTTAACAGATGAAAATAACCCAAAATTATTTATTTTTCCTGTTGGATTTCTGCCTTGCCCTCTACAAAATACATTGAATACTTGACATTAGTCAGCCACAATATGCTGGCTTACATGGTAGGAGAACTACAGAACCATGCACGATTCAGATTTATGAAAAAGATCTGCAGGAATGAATTTATTGCTTTTAGGAGATCTTTTAGATGGATCTACTTTAACACTTCTAAAATTGTTATGGCTATGTTTTACACACCTTCTGCAGACACCACCACTACCACTTCAGGCAGAGAACTTCCGATTTCCTTCTACATAATTTTCTAAAACCAAGTTTCCATTGAGCCAAACTTTGGTGAAATGCTTTCGCCAGATTGCAAGGAAGGCTTTTCATGTACCTCTGAGTAAATAGGTAGTCTCCAGCTCAGGTAAAGTAATCTCTACTGCTCTCAGACTAATGGAAATAGAAAGTCAAGACATAAGGTGCATACAGCTTTACTCCAAAATAGCATATTTGCAGTATTCAGAAGATGAGAGATCTCTGCAAAAGGGTTTTTCACATCAACACCTCTTCTGAAGTTTCCCTTGGTATTCTGTGGCTATGCAACTCACCTGCTGGGTTTGTTGAATGAATAGTGTACCCAAACATGATGTTTGTGGTTTATAACAGGGCTTCCATCTTCTACTCAATAATTAAGCAGGAAAAAAAAAGTAAAAAAGCTTTGGATTCACAATTATTTAGTATGAATATGTTTTCATGAGTTAGTCATCACAATTGGCACTGCAACTCTTTGGGAAAATATTCTATTGATGGGTAATGAAACAGTGACATTGCCACAGCAGGGAACAGGAAAGTCAAAAGATTGTTCTCAGTCTAGTTTGCTTGATTAAGCAGTAGCCAGTGACATGGTTTAACTGTATTTTCTTGAAAAATTTTTTACTGCTATGATTATTGGTGGTGGCTACATTGTGAGCAAAGGACCAAAGACATAAGCATTCATTATGATTTGGGGGAATGAAAGCCAAGAGAAAACGTGGGCAAAATAAAAACAACAAGTCGCTTGTAGGCAGTAATCTACGTTCAAACTAGACAATAGGGCAGACACTTCTCACGCCTTGGATGCTCTCACCCCAGTAGGCATGCTATGAAAAAAGACACATGAAGGGAAAAAGTTCCATGTTAAAATGGAGAACCTTTTCTCTGCAGACAGAAATATGGTTATGAGAAAAAGCAAAAATCTAGGCAGAGTGCACTGAGATAAACATGCCTTGTGATACCATGAAATTGAATCAGTTTCAGATGTGGTAGATTGCCCCAGTACAGAAAATGATGAGAGACTCTCTATCAATCTGAAATACATCCTGAATCTTGAAAGACTTGGGTGAAGAGGCTCAGCCTCTCCCCTGTCAACTTGTCTGGGGACAAATTCTACCATCATGCTCTTTCCATGAGACTAAATCTCTTAGAATAAGTGTCTGAGTCACAGACATCCCCTAACCATTTCATCATCATCTATAGCCGAACAGGCATATCCAGCCTCTCCTTTACTGTCTTTAACCTCAGCAAAACAACTCAGGATTACTGACTCCCATTTTCCTTCTTAAAGGCTTTTAAATCACCTGTAATCTTCAGCACTTAAAGTTTGTCAGGGACATTCTTCAATTCACAGTTTTCACATGTTATTTTAAGAAGCCTTATTTCTATATTTCTTTCCTGCATTGACTTTCTGCTAAATCTTTTCTGTTTAAGTCCTTTGGCCAGGCATAGTAAAATCTAGCCTATTAAAATGTACATTTATGAAACAAATATAAACTGTGATATAAAAATACACAATCTCTGTATTCATATGCAGGGAGGTATTAGATAAAAACATATCAAAAGAAAAAGTTGACAACAGGTAGTTTATTCATTCTTTATATTTTTTTCAGGTCCTAAAAGCAATGTAATAATGAAATCATCTAGTATGTTCAAGTTTTATTGATCCATATAAAATAAGATATAAATGAAAAAGAAGGACAACCAGAAGAGGATTTAAAAAATAGGAATAGAAATTCAGATAAAGGGTCATATTCAAATGTGTGTTACCACCATTGAGAGAATAGACCTTCTTCATCCACAGAGCGGATGTCATAGCAAAAGAAAATTTAAAATCCCATAAATCAACAGTCAGGAAAACTGTTACAACTGGAAGAGCAAAAATTTGTGTAACTTCTCTGAGCTTGACCTCAGCAAAAGGTTTCTCTAGAAAATTTCTTTTTCCTCTTACATCTTAAAATAAGTTTAACTAGTATAACTAAATGCAAATACTAAAGCAAGTTAAATAAAAAGAGCACATTCTTCTCACTGTCTGAGTTGCTTTCAACAGATTACTAAACTGAAATAAAATATTTGGTTTAAATAAGCATTACATAGCATGCCCTCAATTTCACTGGTCTAGTGTGTAAATTTACTTTTAAGAGCACAAGTATTATATTTGGAAAGGGTGAAGACAGGAACTGCAATAGAAAATCCACGCTAAATGCATATTATAAAAGAAAATAAGATACAGTTTTGTTTTTTCATAAATTTATGGCATTTAAGGCCAGAGAGCTATTATATTATGTGATTGTGTCACAGGCTATCCTTTTTGATCTCACTAAATCTTTTTAGAAGAATAGCTTGTCTTTGACTGAAGCATAGGTTGTATTTACCAAGAGCACCTCTTGCAAAAAAGCATTTCATCTTAATTTAAAGCCATTAAGAGGTGGAAAATTAACTACCTTGTTCAGTAGCCTTTCTGAGAGAGTAATATCTGTTAACAGTGAGTGTCTTACTTTTTCTAGCAGTCAAGCATGTGGCTTCAGCATCAAAGTCCTCATTTTGTTGTATTCTCCTAAACTAAAAAAAAATTGCACTATCCATTCTCATTACTGCTTTTATCTTTAGAAAGAACTTATCCACTGCACATAAGTAATCTTTTAATTTAATATTATACTGAATCTCAGATTGTATAATATTAATATTAAATAACTAATTGCTTTTTCTCAGACTTTTAATATCCCTCTTAAAATATAAACATACATTTTTTCAATGAAAAAAAGTAATATATCTCTCACTAATAAAAAATTATTTATGTATTTAACCACATTACCCCACTAGAGCAAATATGAGTTGCTAGTTTATCCTGACACTTTTTCCAAGTCGCTGCCTTTCAGAGGGCCATTGAATCCTCTGTCATTATTATTTCCCTCTTTTAATATGGGAAAACATTCAGTTACGTTGTTTGATTTTCTTCACTTCCACAGGACTTTATACTTGTTGACCTCAAACCTGAAAAAATGAACTGTAAAAGTAAAACAGCAAAAGCTGGTAGTGTGGTATACTGTTGAAAACAAGCCTAGCAGGAATCTTCCCAGCCATGTAGAACAAAAGAGGTAAGCCATTTTATTTATTAATAAAATCTTATAGCTGCTTTCCTGAAATATTTCTCTTGATCTTGTTTTATTTTGATATCCAGAAACTTCTGTGAGAATGCCAATAAATAAATCTTTCAAAACTCAAATAAGACATTTTCTTTAGATTTGAAATTGGCAGAAAATGCTAGTAAATTTTTACCTTTAGAAATCACTGTAGTAAATGAAAATGATATATATGAATTGAATGAAGGAAAACAGAGCAATTTAAATTTAACAACTTAAAATGTTGGTTGGGGTGTTTGTTTCTTTTTAGGTTTTTGATTTTTTTCAGTCCTGCTTTGTTTGTTTATGGTATAGTTTTTTTGTTACAAACCCTCTGCTGTTGGCAAGGACACCTTTCAGCAAAGCAGCTTGCCCATCATCTGGCCTTGAACACTCTTACACAATCCTTCTACCTACTGATTCATGGAAAGTATTGTACAGCAATGAAAAATGAATCTGCAAGTAAGCCTGAAAATAAAAAAATTGCAAATTAGTTTCTCCAAATTAGTGCATGTAATGGAAGTTGTATAAACAATGACTAAGTGAAGGTGAGCCATAATCACATCTAAAGCATCCTCAATGTCATTTTTAATTCACTTTGTTCAACATGAGAAAAAAATAGCAAAACCTATGCAGTAGAAAGTCCTGCATTTCATCCAAAGGATTGTTCTCTACAGTTTCCTATTGATTAGCCTCATGTATTTTAAGATCTCAAGAACAGAGTATTGGAAGTGGAATATACTTTTAAAATTCTTCTTTTTCTCACAAATTATTTTGTGAAAAAAATTCAAATTACCTATTTGAATTAAGTTTCTGCCTGAGTGTGTCTTTCAATTAATTCAATCCCTGTGGATGGACACTCTTTTTACAGTTGTCTAGGATATGCCTCGCAGATAAATTCCCACAAAAAATGGCACATTCAAATGAATTCTGACCTATTCAGAGGTAAGAAGCCTGCCCTGGAAAATGTCTCTATGATCAATAGACCTTTGGCATTTCATGTTCTAGAGATAGCATCTTACAGTTCTGGAAGAAAGCCAGGTAGCCTGCATACACAGGGAGGCAAGGAGAACTCTGGCAGGGTGCCAAGCTACCTGATTGCTTTCTCTTGCCTCCCACACTTTTTTGAACAGCCAGTCCTCAGAAAGGATGTTCACTGATCTCTAGAGGAAGCAAAATTTCCAGCTCACAAATCAGTCTACAAAGAACAAAAGGAAGGCAATACGTTGCTACAGTGCCTTACTATGTGGGGTTGATTCAAGTGTCTGTAAAATACTGTTGATTCTAAGCATTTCAAGCTGCAGCTGCCCAATTACTGGATTTGTGGATGGGTAGTTAATGTAGATTTTTGTTGTCTTTCTTTGGTGCTGAAACAAGCTGCTGGTCAGCTTCTTGAAACAAGGTTTCTATGTTCTTGTCCAATTCCTTTTCATGAGCAATTTTGGAATACAGTTACTGGAAGCATAACTTGAAACCTGCACTTAAAAAGTCTTCACATACTGTCTTTTGGATAAATTGGCTAAGATGGACATTCCACAGATACATTAATTCCTGCAGCGGTTGTTGCAAGAAGAAATTAATAAAAAGGTTTTGATGATTGTTCCTTAAAATACTCCTCATCTTCCTAAGAAAATCCACCCAGAAACAGCCCTAAGAGATCTGAGAAGGCATCGGCAGCTCCATAATTTTGGGAATCATTACATGTAAATTCTCAGTTAGTGCTTATCTATGTCAGATGGCTCTGGTTTCCAGGGAGATACACCTTAGAAGTGTCTTTCCCTTTTTGTTTCCTTTTCTTCGTGGCTTGTAAAGGATACAAGAGGACCTACCTCATCTTTTGCCAATTGTCATTTGGGAACCTTCTTGTGCAAGAATATTTTTGAGTGAAAAAAATCTAGGGACTGTCTGCTACTTTTGCAGAGCCAATACACTGAGCAGTATGACTGCCTGTTGTAGGTTTCTGATATGTCTCAGAGATATTGAAATCTGATTTATATGCTAATGATTTGAGTTAGTTATTCACCTATTAAGAAAAAAAAAGTTGAAAAAGAAAACTAAGGAATCCTTATTATGACTGATTTTGGTGTCCCTAAGACTTTGTAAAAAAATATGTCCAGGAGGTAGGAAAAAAGAAAGAGAAGATGAAGTACCTTGTGTAATGATATAATTTTTAAAAATATTTTGACAAGAGTTAAAATTAATTTCTGGAGAATTGAGAACAAAATGATGAAATAAATAGCTTCTGAAATTATTTTGCCATTACCGGGAAAAGACTGCCCAAAAGAATCCAACAAAGTGCCTTCTGAAAAAAGGAGACCACAAAACAGTTTATTTAATTAATGTGATTTTTGGTGAGTCTGTCTCTGAACAAAAGACAGAATTCCCAGTTCATATGAAGTTATATTTTTTTTTCAGCATATTTAAGTGTTGATTTACTTGGTCTGCAGTACTCTGGACTTTCAACTGATGTCATGACTGGGTCTCAGAACAAAAGGCAAGTAATTTCTTTCATTCAAAGGGCTGGTAGAACATGAAAAAAAATTAAGACATGCAGTTTTGGAAACCTGAATTTTATTGTATTTATCTAGCCTGTGACTTCTCAGACTAAACTAACAGTTTATTCTCCTTTACTATATCACGGAGGGAGTGCATGGGATATTCATTAGTTAAATTACACATTCTAAAAGGTACAGAGTCCTCTTTCAGAAACTGCATTTGTTTTTGGACCATCACCATCCCTTGTTAGATTGAGATTTATCAGGTCTTCTGTTATGCTTACAGTTGGATGTATCTGTGTGCAAATGATATTTTGGTAATTGACTTTTAGTTTCCAGGAATATTAAACTATTGAAACTATTTAGACTATCAAGCAGCTTTGACAATCAATATTTTTTGCATTATGACATTTGACTGTCAACAGACTTTTCATTCTCATCTGAAAACTCAATTTCCTCAGAAATCTCCATAATAAAAGTCTGGGGTTTTGGGTTTGGCTTTTTTGTTTGTTTGTTTGTTTGGGGTTTTTTGGGTTTTGTTTTGTTTTGTTTTGTTTTTTGGGGTGGGTTTTTTTTTGTTTGTTTGGTTTGGTTTTTTGATTTTTTTTGGTTGTTTGATTGGTTTGGTCAATTTGTTTAAGGTGGGTTGTTTGAATTGTTTTTAAGGAAACCAGGTAAAGCAGTTTTTAATTTCAATTCTTTCCTAATTTATTTCAGTTAACTGTAAGGTACCTGTAGGATTCAAGGTTGTCCAGGGTCTGTACTACAAACTAGCAGGCTTTTTATTCACTGATGGTTTTTCTACTCAAATAATCCACAGGGAATGTGTGCAGCACATGTGAAGACATACAGATAAACATGCAGACTACACTGCTTCCCTAATTGAGATAGATATCCTGCCACCCTTAGCTGCTGCATATTTCAGACTTAGTAAGGATCAAAACTTTTCTAGGTCAGAAGGAAGGACTGTGGAGTAGAAGAGAGTCTTCATTGTTATACAGCTCTTTTCACAGCTTCTCTTGCAACCATGGCATAGCTTTCAAGCAGTGCTCACTGGAGAGCTGAATAGGGGAAAATCCTGATTTAACATCCAGTTTACACAGTAAACACAGTATTTTTTTAAAAGACACTGTTCTTTGTTTGGTGTATAGTAACACCAAACACATTTGTTATATGTAGGGTAACTGGTGTTAGATTGTGACTCTTGTCAAATAATGTATTTGTCTCATGTTTACCCCAAAAACCATGTTTAGGTGAGGTTCAGCACAATCTAGAGGAAAAAAACTGAGCTTTAATATAATTGAATCAGGCTCCTACTTCCCTTAGCACTGTAACATGGGCTTTCTGATAGCTCAGCCAATTGAGATGTGGATTTCAAATGCACATATCATGCTCTAAAACAGAATTAAATTTTTGACAGTCTACTTTTACACTAAAATTAAAATCTTGTGGTTGTGCATGCAGTAAGTTTCATGCAAGCAGCAGCCAACTTTGACCTTTGGCTTCCTACTTACCTCAGAAAGGCTCCTGGATCCTAGGAGGGTGATATAAGATAAAGAGGGGTGAAAAAAAGAGAAGAACATAAAATAATCATACATTTTACAGTAAAAATATAGGTATGATACTGTTGACATAATAATCACAAAGTTAGCAAGCTAGGATCATAGGCAGAAAAAACAAATTATCAAAAGGAAGATCCCAAATTTTGCCAATTTTCTTGCAGGAGCCAAAATATTTTCTCATCAGACTGTAGCTGTATATAAACAAGGACTTCTCCTATACCTAGGCAAGTTCAGCATCCCTTCCCTGATCACTTTTTAACAAATATTTTTCTCTTCACTTATTTTCTTTCCTATTTTTTTTTTAATTTTTAATAGAAATAGATCTGATGAGTCAAAAGTGATAAATATCACAAGGCAGTGATGTATCCAAAGAATTGTTATCATGTTTCAGATGTGGCAGTGTGATTCTTGGTTGATTTGAGAGACAGGTGGCTTTCAGCTAATATGTGAACACTGCAGAATAGGTACTACTAAAAATCAGCATTTTAATCCAAGCCCTATCAAAGTAAGAAAGACTCCTAATAATTTCACTAGTTCTTTAATTGGATCTGAACCAAAACTATTGCAGGATCAAGGTGGAAACTGCAGCTCAATTTTATGTTTTAAATTAGGTGCTTGCTATGTTGTTACCTGAGAAAATTGTCTACATTCCTGATTTTGAGAAGATGAAAGCACATTCATAGGAATACATATGTGGAAAATCTTTAAGGGCACACAATTGCTTGCAATTTCTGTGCACAACAGAGAATTTGAAATAATGAAAAAAAATCAACTGCCTTTTAAAAGTATTTCTTCTTAAGATGACCATGTTAGACCTAACAATATAAAAATTCTGTCACAAAGCAACAACCAAACATAAAACGACCAGAAAAAGTACCTGATCTTTAAGGATCTCTTCCAACCTGAGTCATTCCATGATTCTAAGACTCCAACAGGTAATTGACATAAGACTCAGCTTCACCCTTGGGTCCAGTGCCATATAGCAGATGCAAATCTATTCAGTTTCCATCCACAGACATTCTTCTATCAAGAGCTGGCTGCAGAAAATCAGTGCCATCAATTGCATAGAAAACATGTAGCTCCCGATTATTATAAAACACTTCAGCCTGGAAAAAAAATTATTTGAGAAACTGTCAGTTCTGCCATTAGTGTAATTTATAATAGCTGACATAAAGATACTCTGCCTTGGACCTTTTTCAAACATTTTAAAATCACTTCTCCTGCTTTAAACAAATAAACCCATGACATAATACAGTCAAAGGTCTTATGCTGCTCTTGTTCATTACAGCAGATCTTTATAATCCACTGTAGATGAATTTGCATTGCCTTTAGAAATAACTTTCTGTCAACAGGGAAATTTTAAAAATAGCAATGAAGTATAAAAGCTTCATTATTTAAAAAGAAAGAAAATAAGGTTTTCATCTTATCAGGTACACATGGGATGATGGAATTGATGAGCAACACTGTTGAGAATGCAAATAATTTTGAACTAACTGAAATTCAATTCTGCTGAAACACAACTCACAATTTAACAGGTAAGGAATAGAGCATGTTTTATTTTTGTCTTCCCATTTTACCTATCAAGACAGCACTCTAGCGAGGAGTTATCAGAGTGCAAGGGAAGAAAGTCTTTCCTGTGAATAAGTTTTAACCTGAGAAAAGAAGCAGTCTTTGAGGGCTGCAACCAGATCTACTTAAAGCAAGTGGAGGATATTTCTGCTGACAATACTGTTATTTCTCTTCCAGCCAGGTAAGTTCCAGGAGACAAAAAAGCAAACCAACAAACAGCAAAAAATAACAACAAAAAGCTTAATAAAATGTAGCAAAGATACTGTTCTCTGAAGTTTGAGGGTTAACACATATGTGCCCACCAATAGAAAAACAAAAGGGTAAAGGATGTTGTCAGCACAGTCTTGAAACAAACATTTCCCCCTCACTATTCCAACAGGAGATTATTTTTTCAGAGATTCATATCAGCTTTATTCCACTCTAAATTTGTTCTGTTCATAATTTGTTCTCCTAATTCATAATTAGAAGAATTCTTAATTTTCTCACTGCATTAATTTGTTATGTATAACTGCTATAGAGCTAGATTTTTTATCAACTTTATTATCTACAAAGAAGTAAAAAATTTCTGGAACTCCTGTTATTCATGTAGCTCTTTTTTATCCCTTTTTGATTTCTCATAATTATAAAGGAATTTTCAGAAAGGTCTTGTATAAAAAAAATCTCTCTCACAAGGACCTCGACTGAAATTTCCTTGCTTTCTCCTTTATCATAACATGGAGTCACCCTGCGACCACATAATATAGCTAAGACTTTTCTCCTCATCTGTCATTTCCAGTGGGTCTCACCTTACAGAGAAAAATTGCACCACTGCATAGATGATCTTGTACTTCACACCAATAAATTTTGTCCTATTTATATTACTAGTGGACTGCACACTTCAGACTGAGTCAGAAAGGTCAGCCATTTCTTCCATCTGCAAATTATCCACAAATATGTAAAGCGAAAAGCTATCTATCAGTTGACTTCATGGTCAGAATTCAGGTTCTGTTGTAAAAGGCACTATGTTATTGCACAGGTCCCTCCCTGGAGGAATAACAGTTCAAGAAACTGTTGCTATGAATATGTATGACAGTATTGCTTGCAACTATTGCAAATGCTTCTGTGAACAGTTGCAATACAGAATTTTTTTATTTGTGTGCTGTGATTAACCAAAATTTCATAATATTTTCTGCTCCTAAGTAGGTTAATTTTCTCTCTGAAATAAAAATTGAAAGAGTTTGAATTCTTCAAAGTTACTTTGAGCTATCCCCAGCTCAACATCAGCTTAGTAAATTCATACTTCTGATTCCAAATGTGCATGAAGTCAGGACAGGAAATGTAAAAAGCACTACAGTTTGAGTTCAGAAATTTAAGGAATAATGGTTGCTTAAAGAAAACATCTCAAAAGAAAACTATTCTTTCTTATCACTATATAACTGAAAGGAGAATGTGGTATTAGGTGGTACATTACTGGCTGAGATAAAAAGGAAGAAAATACAGTCTGTGTTTTTGTGAAAGAATACCCATTATGTGACAGATGTAAAGATACCAAAGCAATAGCAATTCAAATTCCTTGATGTTTTATCAAAGCCAAATCACAGTCCCACTGTGTTTTTGTTTCACTTAAAATCCATAACCCTTTATTGGAGAAAAATTCCTTAATGAAAGGAAACCACACTGATGGAAGAGACAACAAAGAAATATAGCCATTGAACTCTAACAAGTATGCAATACACAATGTTTTGAGGAACAAGGTGGGCTAATAGACTATAGAATCTTCCAGTTAGTCCAAACTCTTCAATAAAAGTACAAAATACTCCTTTGGGGTTCCTTTCTGGCAGTCAAAATGAGAAGAAAAACATACTGACGTGGAATATTAACTTTCAGCTCCATTCCAGGTATGCGTAAGTAAGGACAGAAATGTAGTGAGGGAAACCCGCAAAACCTCTTAATTGTGAAGAGTCAGCATGATTCAATATTTTACTACTCTTTGCAGAAAAGTACCTGGAAACACATGGATCTGGTATTGGAACAGAACATCAGCCCAGCAATAAAGTGCCAGACACAAAGACATTAATTTCTGCTCATTTAGATTCACTGAATTTGACACATCCATGCAGGTAACCCACTCTCAAAACCACAAGGTTAGATCCATTTTACTAGCATGGAAACTTCCTTGGTTTTTCCTTTTACCCTGAAATTGAGCAGAAATGCGCTGAGTGTTGTTTGACATGCCTCCAGTCCTCTCCAAAAGGATTCATTTCTAGGACTCTTACTAGAAATCTACAGCACATTTATTAAGTAGGAAATAGAAATCCATTGAAGTGCTTTCAGAGAGAGCAAGAGCAATGAGCCATTGCAATATCTAATTCACATAATAGTGAGTAACTGCACAGGAAGAGTGAGCCATTGATGGTAAGTTATATGAGCTCATCCTTGTCAAGGAACCATTAAGGGAGCTAAACTTGAGACACAATTGGATTACTGAAATTTCTCGTATAGCATCAACGTTAATAGAGTAATAATAAGTGTATTTCACAATCACAAGCAAATTGAATTCTGTCAATTTTATGTACTCTTTTTATTTGTACTATATGTACTGTCTTGTAATAATTGAAAAGGATTTATTTACTTTCAAAGTATTCTTGAGTCAGGAATGTCCGAATTAATTTTTATATAGCAGGTTTAGATCCTGAAACTTGAAACAGTGGTGACCTTATAAAAAGCAGTGCAGTAGAGTTTACTTAGATAAAATTAATTTAAATTTAAAGGAAATCCATTCCAGAGATATTTACATATATTTTAACATGAATAGAATAAATTCCCATTTTTTTGAAACAGATATAGTCATCAAAACTTGGTATAAAATCAGACCTATGTAAGACCTGTCCCATCTAATGAGGAAAACAATATTTCTCCTTTACAGCAACAACTCCTCTAGATCCATACAAACATATGTTCCACCTGGTAAGGTAGCCCTAATTTGGAAGACCTCAAAAAAAATTGAATTTCTTTGTACAGTGTACCAGCACATATAGAGTGAGTCAATGTAAATGTATTGATTTCTTCCTGTAATCAAACATATCCTTTAAAACAAGTGTCCTGAATATAAAGTCAGCCTTTTCAATTGTTGTGCACCTCTCAGCCTTTCTTTGAAAAAATGACCACTCCAAAATTTTCTATGGACAAGGTAATTTTGTTGTTGTAGATGGATTTTCAATAGTCCTCCTCAAATCATTCTTTATATCTGATACATTAGATCTCAGGAGACAGGGAGACATAGGGCAAATGTTTGAAATGCACTCATAGTAGCAGCAACAATAGAAAACCAAATACACTGAGTAGATTAAATACATCAGTATTTAGGACTGGAAGTTCACTTAGCAGTGAGTGCTCTGCTCTACTATATTGAGAACAGAACGCTCAGATTTAACAAATTCAGATTTAACTCCTCCCTTATCTGTGCAGTTAGTGCTTGACCTAAGAAGACCTGAACCTCGCACATTGTTCGGTTGGTTTTAACTTGGTTCATTATGCAGCAATCACACCATGCTCTCCTCAGGGCCTGCTATATGCTTGGATGGCTACTAAGGGTAGTAGACAGATGGCTTTTGGAAAGGATAAGTTCTAATAGACTGGCTAGGAGCAGAGATGACAAAGAGGTAATGGTTATGTTGTTTTTTTTTTCTTTCTGAGATAAGGTTGAGGTAATGCTATGACTGTATTTAATGAGTTTGGGCAAGTGTGTGGCTTAGGCTAAATGTATCAAGAAAAAAGCCTGATTTTCTAAGCCTAGGGCAAAGCATGTTTAAATGCTTTATAGCTTAGTTAAGCTGGTTTTCTCTCTTCTGAGCTCAGTATGCTAAACTCTCAGTGTCTCCAACTATTTACTTGTTGAATTAGGAGAGATACCAGCACAATATACTCTATAAATTATCTGAAGGAGTACTCAAAGAAAACTAGATCAAAAAAAAGATCAGTCCTTCCAATCATGACAGGGAGTTGAATGTTACATGACAAACATCTAGCTGTATAAGAGTACCTCCAGTTATTAAAAATTTTAAATGAAAAATGTTCTGGTTGGTACATTACCTGATAAGATTAGTAAACTGATGAAACTGACAGTCATATAGTAATGGAGATGGTATCTGATTTGAAATTATAAGAATAATATAAAGATACCATATTCAAAATTATATAAGACATCTAGAAAAAAAAGATGCTCTCTTTAAACACCATGTTGAACATTTTATACGGTCTTAAAGTAATATGCCTACCTGAATGTATAGGGAAGCTACTCTGACCTTAGGTTATCCATCCCAGTGCAAAGAATGCCTGTAAGTGCTTCATAGACTTCCTCCTTTTTTATGTTATCTTTAATCCTTTGCATCAAAATATGCACACAGTAACTTCAAAAGAATTTCACTGTAAAGCCTTGCAACAATTAACATCAGGTCCTTGCTTTAACAAGTCATCAGCAGTGAGATATTGCCTGCTCTGAGAAGTAACACTGTGACCTGAAAGCTTCAGTCCTGAAAGCATCTTGGCTGTAACACCTCAATCTACATAAAATATTTTTTATACACCTGGTTTGTTGATGCATTCCACCATCCCACTCATGTTTTATGTAATTGCTGCTTTGAAGATGTTAAGGAAATAGACTTGATTTGGACAGTTATTTCCTGGGATTTGGAGAGTGTGATAGTTAATCTCTTGCAAAAGACATTCTCGTTATTTGAATAAATCATAATCTGAGGTTACTTTTCTCTTATCACTTTTCTTTTGACTTATGAATTCTCTTTTTCATTTCCTCTGAGCTATTTTACTAATTGACAGGCGGTCCTGATGTGGTTCACTACAGCAACCTCTCTCAAGTTACTGGATGACTCTCCAGATGTTTAATTTCATCATTTTGATATGCTTCAGTGACTTTCTAGGCTACTTCTACCTAGCACTGGTACACTTATCCCTCTCTTCTGTTCTTTTCTCCCATTAGAATAAGTGGCTTGGTGGTGGTTGTTGTTGCTGTTGTCTCACAATTAAATTAATTCCCCTGGCATAAACATCATTATTTTAAAGAATCCATCAAAAAGTTAGTCATGGAAAGCCCTCAAATCTCATCTCATTTCCATCTGAAACATGAATATCTTTGTGCCATCGTGTAAAATTATGATGTTTGATAGTCCAAAAGCCAGCAATACATTGTCATCCCCACTGAGATTCAAGTTCCTTTTTTTACAGACAGGCAGAAAGAGTGCATGGGATTTATGAATGCTATAATTGTTTCAAAATTTTGTGTTGAAAATGCATTTCATTTATTATCCCTGGGAACTGTAAATCTATCTTTTGTTTGATATGTACGACATCTATCATGACAAAATGTTCTGATCTGTACCGTTTTGCCCAGGGAACATTTTACAGGCTCTGGATAAAGAACATAATAACTGGTCTGCAACACCTGAAGACTCCTGTAAATTGTCTTATGCTGCCTGTATTACATTTTTCATGACATAGATCTGTAAATGAACCACAGCTTTTAAGGTGACACTTACTTATTTAATACATCGCTGTGTATTTGGCAGTCCTCAGTTAAATTGATTTACTTACAGTTCTATAATATGGTGGCTACTCTACCTAGGCAAAGATCTGCATTCAGGTAAAATTTAAACCTACAAATGTTCATGATGTAATCTATTTTATTTACCACTTTTGAATCATAAAAGTTTTTAATCCTTGTTCTTCAACTGCATCCAGTGTTAAAATCATGTGCAGATATTTTTTGTAAAATTCCACAGTTCTTTAGAACTTGGATGTATATCCAAAAAGTTTCCAGGGACTCCTTTCTTAAAAAGCCTACCTATGCCAAATTTCCTCAAAAGATTTACAGATATGTTTACCTTTGAATTTTTCAGATAAGGTTTGTGCTAACTTTTGAACTGAACATTCTGGGAGTCACTTATGGCTCTTTCCTATCTCAAGTAATAACTGCTTAGGGAGACGCATCCATTTTAAATTAGAAATTACCTTAGTTACCAAGAGAAAAGAGCTTTCAACAACAGAAAAGTGTTTTCTTTTTCTGCTAGCCATATTTCAGTTACTCTAAGAAAATAATGCAGGACTATGTACTTTATTAAGGACTAGAGCAGTGTTTTTCAACTATGCCAAGGTCACAGTAGTCCATGATTCCCTCTTCTAGTTTCTTCCGGGGTTTAGAGCCCATACCCATGTAACTGTGCTTTCTATCACCATCATATGTCAAATGTGATAGATCATAGTTTCCTAGTGTGTTTTGTATTGGAAGGGGCCTTAAAAAGCCTGTAGTTCCACCCCCCCTTTCCATGGGTAAGGGCACTCCCAATAGACCAGGTTGCTCAGAGCTCTATCTAATCTGGCCTTGAATATTTACAGGGATGGGATGGCCTCTCAGTGTTTCACCAGTCTCTGTGTAAAGAATTTCCTCCTAAAATGTAATCCAAATCTATTCCTTATCAATTCAAAATCCTTACCCTTTCTCCTGTCAATACATACCCTCATGTCACTCCATCTTTTTTACAAGCCCCCCTTAGGTACTGGGAGGCTCCTCCAAGGTTTCCCCAGAGACTTCTCCATATGGAACAAGCCCAGCTCTCTCAGTCTGTCTTTGTAAGAGATGTGCTTAAGCCCTCGCACCATCTTTTTGTCCCTCCTCTGGACCTGCTTCACCAGCTCTATGACTTTTTTGTACTAAGGATCCCAGAGCTGGATACAGTACTCCAGGTGGGGTCTTGTGAGAGCAGAGGAGAGGGGATAAATCAACACCCCTGTACTGCTGACCATGTCATGTCATGTAGTCAACTATATATTCCAGTACATGTTTCAGTACACTGGCTCAGGCTAATAGCAAGTATGGCAAACAAAAAACCTCATGCCTGATAAAAAAAATTAATGTTGAATAAAATTATTCCAATTCAATCATGAAGTGAGTATTTGACATTACAGAAAATCTTAGGTCTTATTTTTCAAATATGATCTGGGTTTTCCTTTTCTTGCTATTAGAGGACACATAACCTGGGGGGAAAAAAAAGAAAGATTCTAGTTACAGTGTTACCCTGCCTTGAAAGTGTGAAGTTTCACAAAGTAAATGAAGCTCAGCAAAAAAAGGTCAAAAATACAGTATCCAGAGTAGATATTTGGGAAGACCTGTAGTAAAAAAATATGTATTTATTACACGGTCCAAAATGGATGAGTCTTTGTATCTAACTAAAATGAGAAGCTGTTTTGTGACTGAAATTAAACTCAATACTTAATGGTGGAATTATTTGAGTAAGATAATTTTTCAGATGAAAAAGACAAAAATTTAAGGCTTCATTTTTTTCTATTTAATCTGTCAAAAATAGTCCTTCATCATAACAGTAGTGAGAGAAAATGAAGTGTGAAGTCACACTACAGTGTGAACTTTATCACGTACTATTCTGTGAAAAGTAACATTTGGTTTCTTAAAGAAAAAATAAATTTAAACAAAACAAGAAAAATAGGAGTCATCACATTCTGATTTTATTCCTGAACTGCAAATTTGCAAATGTCCTTAGAGAATTTGGGTGTTATAATGAAATCTTAGCATATCACTTGGATATACCTCCATGAGATGATAGCTGAAACAGACACTCAAAAATCCTGAGTCTTTTAAGGGCAGAAAATTTTGAAATTTCCAGTATGAATGTAAAGTACCTGTTATGATATTCAGTACTTATATGCAAATGTTAAAAATATTACTGTAGAGATTCCATGGTTAAAGTTATGTCTATGCAAAGCACAGTGGCCTAAAAAAATCCAGGTGGAACATGTAAAGATTTATATAGCTTACATAATTTATACAACAGTTTTATCTGTAATAACCTATACATGCATCATGGGTGCATGAGTCTTAAGCAAGAGACTGCCAGCACATTAAGTGTTTCACTTATTGTACTTTATGTGATGATTTATTCAACATTTGGGGAGTTTTGACTTTTTTCATTTCTCACATCTGTGTGAGAACCCAGCAACAGCTAGTTTCATTCTAAGTTGCATTTTAAATAGAAGCTTAAAAACCATAGAATTTAGAGTTCTGTAGTCTGCCTCATGGCAGCTCCATTAAAAGGCAGCTGCTTTCCTGTAAAGATCAAAAAAAATATACAAACACAAGAAAATAAAAACAAATGGACTTATAGACAGCTTTAAGTTAAAAGCAAGGAAAAGCATGTTTCATTATTTCTAAATCAAGGGATACACATGCCAAGAAATATTTTACAGATATGTCACAAAAAATACTTTTGTTCACAAGGGCGAAAATTCAGAAAATTTAGGCCTTCTTGTCATAGTTTTGGTATCCCCTGTGTAGAATGTTTACACGGGAGGAGTCCATCTGTGCTCCTGTTATTTTCAATGAGAATTCAATTCATTTGGCCAACAAATTTTAAGATAGAGATTATCCCAAGATAGACTTTCAGAGGAAGAGCTAAGCAAAGAAAGAGTCAAATAAGTTGGAATAGGGGTTACAGACAATGGTTTGCAACAAAACAATGCTGCATTGAACAAGGTGGCCATGCTTAACCTTCATGAAGAAATATGTCATTTAACAGTATGTTAATATATGAACTGAGGAAATGGCATGAAGATGTGTCAGAGGAGGTTTAGGCTGGATATTAGGAAAAGGTTCTTCCCCCTCCAGAGTGTGGCTGGGCACTGGAACAGGCTCCCCAGGGACAATGGTCACATCACCAGCCTGATGGAATTCAGGGACCATTTGAACAATGCTCTTAAGCACATGGTGTGCCTCAGGGGCTGTCCTGTGCAGGGCCAGTAGTTGGATTCCATGATCCCTGTGGGTCTCTTCTAACTTAGGATATTCCATAGTTCTATGTTTTATTGGACTTCATATAACACTGAGAAAATATTTCTCACATATGCAAATTCATTAATTTGCCCTCTGTGTCTAAATATTTTCTTCCAACTGGTAGCACTTAAGCAGCACAAGGTATCAAAAATGGCTAAAGATAGTTAATTAAAATTCCCTAGTTAGACCAAATCTGTAATCTGGCATCTCATTCATTGACTATGCCCATTAATTTTGGCATAGGACATAAGAGGACTCCTCATTTGGCAAGAGACAGACTGCACTATAATAACTAACAGCATGAATGTTACAACCTTATGTGTGTCTGAAGCTGCTTTTAAATTTCTGTAAATTAAATAGCCCTGATTCTTTTAGACTGAGAAAGGGTAAATGTCAAAGACAACCAGGGGAACAGCTTACTATGGAACAGCCCATCATTCTTTTCTGTTCTGTGCCTGCCTAAGTGCACGTTACCTGGACTGTTGTATTTTTGATTGATAAGATAATATACTAACACAGATTCACCTCATTATACTTGCAATCCATCTTTTTCATGAGGTTATTTAATAAACTGTAGCCTCTTGATAAGATAGCCATAATCAATGTGCATAAACTAATTTTTTTATTAGTTATAATTATATGAGGCCATTTTTACTGGTGCTAGATTTATAGATAGCTCTATAATTGTTTTCAGAGACACAGACAGCTATAATACAATTAAGTGACAAAGGATTGATCCTTGCTACATCGAATCAATTGAAACTGATGGCATGCAGAAAGTCACAGAAAAGCTCACTAGACTTTAGGATTTAAGCCTAAACTAAAATCAGCTCACAAGCTCTGCCCATTTTTCACCGAATTCTTGTTTTACTCTGTATTTAGTAAAAAGTCTTAAAAAATTTAGAGTTACAACTGTTTGGGGTTTTTTTTTTGTAATACAACATAGATGTCTAAAAAAAGCCATTGACACAGTCTTTTCAATAGTTTGGATTCTTTGTTGGTGCTACAAAGCTGAAGGGCTAAAATGTTACCTAAAATTGTGAAAAATCTAACCCTTTATTTCAATGTGACAGATGTACTTGCCTTGAGCACTAACAAGGCACGGCTAATTACTGATACAGTTGCAGAAAGACACTCTGACAGTCACGATCTATGAGCAAATTTGTCTTCCAAGTGACAAGTCAACCAGAGGTTACACAGGATCTTGGGCACTGGGTGGGTTATAAAAAATTTTGCACATTCATTTTTATTGCTGTAAGCGAAATATTTCACCTTCCACTCAGATGATGTCAGAGGTCCTTCCGTTCTCATAATCCTTCCATTAAAGGCCCCAATATTTATTTCTATATACTGGCAAGAGGTCTATAATCAAAAAGATTTTTGAGCTATCATTTTTCCTAAGTTATTTCATTATGCTTTTATCATAAAGTATCTATTCTAGTGTTATCAACTAATGAATAATTAAATAATGCATCATAAAAATTCTGCATTTTTTAAAAATTAGAATATGTAAAAATGTGACACGTAAATCTATAGCAAAGTGATTATTTTCAAAATATCTGAAGCTTTATATTTTCTTATAATTTCAAATACAAGGAAGATTTCTAAAAACTTGCATTTCAGTGGAAGTAAATGACAAACTGATAGTAATGCTAAAGAATCATATAATAATTCTATTACAAATTTAATTTTTAGCAATATTATTACTGAAATAAAGTGAAAAACATAGCTAAAAATGCGTCCATTATCTCTATTGGAAGATAAATACAAGATAAATATGGAGGATATTATCTATCCTCATTTTACAAGGGTTTCAGTCTTGAGATAAAAACATTGTCATTTTCTTCTGTCTGAAAGGAGTTCTAATAAGACCAAATAAATATACTGTTCTTTATCAAGTTGGGATAGTTATTTCGGTTTATGATATATGTGAATAGGTATTTCTAATGGTCAAACAGTTTTGTCACTGCTACACTGGCAGGTGTAATTTCAGGTCTGAAATGTACTAGTAATTTGAAGAATTTTTTTAATCAGCATTTACTCTCCTCAAGTACACACATTATCTGTGTTTATTTCATAGATATGAGAAACCTCCTATAAAAGCTATCACAATGCTTTTGGGTGTAATAAGATTGAATCATTTGGGTCAGGTCCCAAATGGGATTAGGCTTCCTAGCACAAAGCATTGCAGCAATTCAGTGTTAGGCAGTGAGCCCAGGTGTGTAATTCAGGGATTTCTTACATTCCCACATTCCATGTGCAATGAAAGAGGAAAAACTGGCACTTCATAAGGGGACAAGAAGTGTGACAAAAACTACTTAAACTAGGCAATATGAGCACCAAACCCCCAACAAAATGAAACTTCATTTCTCTTTTCTGCTCTAAGTGCTTCTGTCTCACCAAGTTTCTGAGCTTAAAACAATTTGCTCCACATTTTTTGCTTAAACCACACTGACCATTTGCAATGACTTTTCTTACACTCTGAATGCAGCAGGAGCTTAGTTTCAAGAATATAATTGCTTCATGAATTTTAAATTCACTTCATACTTTTGATGTAGAGGTATGACCCTCGTTGGAAAAAAACCAGTTTGTTTATTCACCTTTTATAAATCTAGTGTTAAGGATTGCACAGAAATGCAGCTCCTGTTGGAGAAATGAGGTTCCTTCTTCCTGAGTTTTGCAGCTTGCTGTAGGTCCTTCACATAGAAAATGGGAGTCCTCACTTTCAATCGAGAACACCAAACCCAGTTCTTCCCCCTAGGAATAATAATCATTACCATTGTTATAAAGTTAAAATATTCTTTTTTTTTCAGTATTCCTCTAGTGAATATTTAAGTTTTATTTTATTTTATTTTAAAGCATTATGTTACATTAAAGAACATTTTATTTAAGAAGTATCATTCATATTCATATGATATGCTTTTAAACTGATACTTTATTATGGGCTAATTGAGTTGCCAAAAATTCTAAAATGACTTTTTTTTCTTCTTTTTTAGATTTGCCTTTTTGCAAAGGTCCATCACAGCTCCAATTTATAGATCCAGTTGCATTACTGCAGTGTAAAAAACATTCATACCAAGTGATACCCACTAAGTGAATACGCAGAGAGGGAATTTTGGGTGGTGTACTTCTGAACATTAGACACATTCAAAGACCCTTCAAATAACAAGAGGTTTTCTCCACTCCTCTTTATTCTCTGAGGAAACTGAGAAGATACCTCTAGAGTGCAATCCCCAAAAGGTTTTTTTCATGCTTTGATATGGGAAAACTAGTGAAAAAGTTCCTCTGCTTGAAAGAGATTTGCAGAGTAGTGTGGCAGTCTATTGACAATATGTACAGGGAGAAATTGAAGGGTATTCTTTGTAGGTAAAAGGAAAGGATGGGCATGAAAATGGCTTCAAAAAGAACCCTATTAAAGTGGTTATGACTTTTATCACCCTTGAAAACCTGATCATCTCCACAGGGGCACAAGTGATCCTTAACATGTGGGAAATGTACAATACTGACATTATGCTAAGGTTGTCACCTCTCCAAACAGGGAAAGTTCAAATTAATTTTTATTAATTTTACTGACCTATTTTTCCATCCCCATAACATCCTTTTAAAAATATTCATGCTTCTGCATAGCTGACATAAGAAAAAACCAAACAAACAAGGCAAACCCCTCAGACAGAGTGAAAAACTAAGAGCTCTCTCTTTGCTTACTTACAGAGGCTGAGTGTGTGCACCATCATGTAAATAAAGTATATTAATATGCATTTTCATTTTATGCAAGGTTTTAACCAGAAAGATTTTGCTGATAATATTGATGCAATAACATCCTGCTGTTAAACGTTCATTCCTGACTGAACTTCAATTCTCTGTCCTCTCAGCTGTGCCAACACAATGCTGGGGTGATGATGTGAATGGGACTGGTAAACTAACCCAGAAAGTAATTCTTCATTTAATAGGAGCTATGATATGCTGCAGGTAAATCCAGAAGTGTAATGTTAGTGTACTACGTTATGTTCTGATGAGAATTAAATAAAGGGCTAGCTGAAATATTGCTGTCAGCACAGCATCTGCTCGTTTGATCCTTTAGTCATAATAATAGTGCTAATTTACAGCATATCGAAGCAGACGTGGAAACTAACACACACAGTGCATCTTCTGAATATTCCCTATGAACTGCTCATGAGCAATCTGCAGGCCAAGAATTTATTCACTGAGGAAATAGATGAATATTTTCTAGGTAATGAATAAATCCACAAATTTTGCCATATGTTTGTGGACAACTGGTGAACAGAAAAAAAAAGTAGGTGAAATTTAACCCAATAAATAATTCATTGCAAATTTCTTGCCTAGACTAAATTTAAACACACAGATTTAACTACCTCCAAGTTCTTTTTTATGAGTAGCACTAGCACCCAGTGCCTTCATTCATTATATACTTTGCCATCACCATTGGTTATCATCAAAGGCCTTTCATTGAAGCAGTAGAGGAAGAGAGCAATCCCTTCTGGTTAAAATGTTAAATCAAGTTACATTTCACCTCACTATTTCAACACTGAAACCATCACCTGCATTTGAATGACCAAGAGACTGAGACAGATCACAGGCACAGAACAATGCAGTGGGTTGGCTGCCACTTAATTTGCCTCGACCTCTGCTTTGTAACCTACCACTACTGAATTTTAGAGGAAAAATTACTAGAGATAGACAGCCTGGCAGAGTAAAAGTCAACATCATCATCTCTCTCTCCACAGGTCAATAGTTCAGCATCATCATTCCAGAAGAACTAATCTCGTTTCTGAAACCTATTTCTAAGTGTACAGTGGTTATCTAAAAGAGAATCTGGAGATTTTTTTTAATGTTTTCAGATGGAGGAAGTTAAAACAAAGCAAACCAGAAGAATATAGAAATGAACTTCCACTGGCCTTTTATGTGGAGAGAAGAGGTATTTAAGATCAACTGTTTTACTTAGAGTACAGGGACTTTTTGCATAATCCTTCTCAAGAAGGTCTGCTTGAGTGACTTATTTCAGTTTATTGACCTAAGAGTGTTTTACATCTAATGAATAATGAAGAAAAGAAAAGCTCAGAAATAACAACTTTTTATGAACACAATCCTGGCAAAGAATATAATGGCTGCCACTGTAAATTATCCAGGAAACTAAGGCCTTAATTTACTTTCATAGGAAGAACTGCAAAAAAAGTAAATTATAGTGATGCACTGTTTTACACAAAATTTTAATATGAACAACTTATAAAATAAACTGTCTTTCCAGTACAGTTTACATTTTATCCATTTTCCTCATATAGTCCTTGCCCAAATAATACTGCAGATTCAAATGCTTGATGCAGATGCTAGTGTGGGAGTTTGAATTGGTTTGATACGGTTCAAGTCCCACTGTAGTCTCAGGAGGGAAAAGAGTGAGAAACATAAATGCATACTGAGCCGTGAGACCTTTTGTGACTTCTCTTAGGATGACAGAAAAATTGGTACACTCAGTGCTTAACTGAAAAAACCTACATTCAGACAAGCCCGAGAGTTCTAAAAAGGGTGATTTAAAGGGGATTATTATCTATAAACCTCATTTTCTATGATTTCATTCACTAAATAAGTGACAATCTGCAGATACCCTACAAAGTCAAAGGTGATTTTAATATGTAAATACTAAAGGATCACGATCGAACACTTTTTTTCAACTGCACTATGACTGTTTGAAATCTGCTAACTTCCAGTAAAGAGGATAGAGCCCTGATCTTTGGTAATAAGCATACTTATATAACATCTGCTGGCATCATTGCATCTAGCAGTGGGGGGGAATATTAAATTTTCAAAATCAATTCTAACATCATCTATATTATCACTCTAATGTAAATCTACCTTTTCAAGTCCTGTCCATTGAGACTTTGCTTTTCAGGCTGTTTTTCAATTCAAAAGTGAAGAAATTTTGAAGAACTGCTCCGAGAGTTTCCAAATTAAACATTTACTGTAAGGGTTTATACAAATGGATCTTAATACATTTAATCTAATCTCTTAAAAAATACTGATTTCAAAAATTAAATGGAGGCCTAGATTGCCACCAAGGAAGTAACAGCACAAGATGTTGCCCATAGATCACCATTAGAAACATGATTCAATACATATATCCTCAAAAAAACACATTGAGATGTTTGACTGCTTTTCAAAAGGCCTCCATTCACCTTCAACCATATATTTAGCTGAGCTAATTGTCACATTGAAAAAATTGTACATGTACATAAAGTTACATAAAGTATTTGTATATTTTGGTTAGTTGTGGTCAATGATGTCAGTAGCCAAATGCACATTTCACACCCACAGCAAAAGACTCCAGAACAGCTGCCTCCTTGCCACTGACTTGGCAGCTATTGCAGCTTTTAAGAAATATCTCAAAGCATTAGTTTGTTCTTCAGCCCAGCTACTGACATTTTTGTATTACTCTAGAGTAATTTTCAAATTAGGATGCCTCTAATCACTGTTGTTAGAAAACTTTTAGAGCACATCTGAATGAGTAAGCAGCACAAATGGACGTCACTCTCCTCTCCCAAACTGTGATTTTCAAGCTAATCTAAATTCCCATGGCTTAATTTATGGTTCTTGAAAGTTTCTGGTAAAATGCTGCCTTTCTTCTTACAAATAAAGTTAGCATTTATTGCCAAAGTCTAATTTTTCTGTTTACAGTGTCTCCAGGAAATGTGCAATAATACTGCCTTTTGTTTGCTTTCTTCCTTTAAAAAAATGAGGTAGTTAAAGGAATAAAAATAGTGCAAAGATAACTAAAAAACCCCCAAATTGGGCAAGTAGGAAAATCAAGATTTCTAAGTCAGAAAGCTAAATAAGAAAAATTAAGAAAAGAGGAGACATAAAATTACAAGTAACAAGTCAATATAAATAATTTAAAGTTAGACAATAGACAGATGTAATTCCTTTTGTCTTCCATATTTTTATACTTATCTCAAAACTGTAAGTCCTAACAGAAAATATCACCATATTTAAATTCTATTTTACTGCTGCAATGAAACAAACATAAACTTTAAGACCACATTTCCTAAATAATACATCTAGAAACCTACACGTACCTAGCTCTTCATAAATTCTTATTTAGAATTTCTTAGGAATAAATATAAGGTGAGTCCAAACAGATATATTAGTCAACCAAATTTTAGAGTAGCATTTTGAGTTTTTGCAAATATCATTTACCTCATTTATGGCTCAAGATAATCAAGTAAAAAGGGTTACCTCCCTCTAAGGAAAAGGAGATAATATTAATTATTTTAAATTGTTTTTCATTATTATGATGTATACCTACAATTTAATTATGCTATTATAATGGTATTTTATACACAGTATTTTTGATTATCCAGACATTTCGAATATGTAGAATGTATTTGTGGAATTTCTAAGACATTATGAAGAAGTCAACATAAAGGGAATCAAAGGACAGACAAAGCCTATTTCTGATAATCAGATAGTGAGAGATGACTGCTGGCAAACTGGCAAAATAAGGTCCTGGTATAAATGCATGTAGTATTACAAAAACCAGAACTCAGAACCAATGAAATTCAGCTCCTAACACTTGGAGGTAGGTCACATTTTAAATTTTGCTATATTAAGGTTCTTGCCCTTTCTTATTTAGTAGATAGTCACTTACACATTTGGAAATTGATAGATAATTTTTGGCAGGTGCATGAACATAGACTTATTTTCCAGTTTAGCCAGTGTAGCAGTAAATGGTAAGTCTCAGAGATCTGGAAAAAAATGTATCCAATAATAAGAGTAAGTAGGTTCTCTGCCTTTTGTGTTTTCCTTTATTTCTCTAAAGTGGTCAATATAATATGTTATGGAAGTAAATTTCAGCTCTGATCAACAGTAATGGCGGTCAGGCTTTGGCAGTTATATAAATCCAATGAGGTTAACTACCCCATAAAAAATAAGTGCTGAAGTGTTCATTTTTTGTGGGTTATACTGCTAGTTGACTTGCTTTTCCTGTTGTAACCATTTTATTACAAGTTTCCACAGCAAAGAAAATGCTTAGTGATTTTTGGAGAAGACATGAACTATAAAAGTCACTGTAGCTTTTATATGATAGACAATATTTGTCTATCACAGAATTAGCCAAATATAGTTCTATTAGGTTTTTTTCCTACAGTAAAAAAAGTAAGAAATAGATCAGATGGAATGGTTCTATATTTAGTAACCATTTTTTAAAATGGCAGGTGAAATACATCTTACTTTCCTGATGGTATATTTGATTTTGAGATTACAATAGCTTTTGAAAATATGGTAGGGTTTGTTTGTTTGATTGTTTGTTTTTTTTATTTCTGAAGCCAACGAATAAAATAGAAGCCTGGGAATTAACTGATTAACTTCTGTTTTCCACTGAACAATGTCAGGATGTTAGAATTTGACTTTTTTTTTCATAAAATATTCAGTATTTGCTCATAACCTTTTATTCTGCAGTTACTTTCTCACTTTCTGCAGTTATTTCATTCTGTTCAGAGTTATGCTGGGAATTTTCCCTGTTCTGTCTGAATGAAAAGTTTGTACGTGGGCTAAACTTGTGGCAGCAGAACCTTTCCCTTGTGAGAGGCATTTAAATCTTCTTTATAATCCTTATTACATAGGCATATCTCTTCAGCTTCCAAAACACACAACATTTACAAGCCAAAAGTTACATACATCAGTTAGCATATATTTAGATGGTTTCTTCTGGAAAAAGGAGGGAAAATGAAACAGTATTTAAATTAATTTTACATTTCCCACTTTCAAAAGGAATAATTTTGACAGTGAACCTTATTTTCATTATATATGGGATCAGGTATACAGTAACTAGAGCATTTTGGAAATACATAATTCCAGATTTGTATGTATTGTATGTATTTGTATGCATTGCATGTATTGTATGTATTGTACATATTTGTATGTATCAGTTAGCAGAATTGTTCATATGATAAATGTTTAATAGTTTTACTTTAAGGCATGGAAGTCTTTAAAGTGGTAAAATCTGGCACAGTTTTGAAATTAGCAGACTATTTAGCAAAGTATTTTGCCTTTTTGAATTCAGTCTTCTATGTTTTTCATAAACAGTGTAAATAATCAGACTTTAAAGTTTTGAAGTTAAATAAATTTCAAGAGGACGTGGTAACACTGACTCTATTCCATACAGTTTACTGAATTTAAAGTTTTATGCCTCCAGTGGTTGCATCCATCTCTGTCATTGACCTTTCACCAGGCAGCTGAACTATCTCAGCCTTTTTTTGTCTTTCAACTCTTCAGTCCTTTTAGTCTGTAAAGCCTTCTAGAGGAGGATCTAGCATTTATAGAGTGTACAAGTAGATCCTGATGTGGTGGATCCCCACTGAGTACTGTGACCTCTGGCTGATGTCATTTTACAGGTAGCAAACAAGAGCTGTAACTTCACAGGCTGGAGTTCTACAATGCAGATTACAAGTCTCCCAAGAAGTTCCTTGTAGCTCTGCATAAAAAACAACAGAAACTTTGTAAAGGCAAATAATGGTTTCTCTACAGAATAGTAGGAATATCCCAAAAGACTGAGTGTTAAACAGGAACACTAAGGAAATATTTATGAAATGGAAGATATCCTCAGATAAAGTCATTATGATAAATAATCACTGTTCATCTGAATCTATTTCTCTGCAGAGAATGCATTGATTTTAAAACACTGAAATCAATGGGAACTTCTGCTTAAAAACTGATGGTGCGGCCATGTTATCAATGGTTTACATTTATTTACTCCATAGTCTGAGATTTTCACTTGATTGTATTTTGGGTTAGGTGTCTAGCTTCTAGAACTGTGGCCCAAAGTTGATCTTATGTAGGATAATGCTCTGTTTCATTTCAGGCAAGTTCTACTCAAAGTAAGAGCTACATAGCCTGACTTAATACAGTTCTCTTAATGGAAATTAATTATTCTATGATCACATACCCTATTACCCCCCTGAAGACCAGAATTTCTCAACTGGAATTATTTAATTGAATGTGGTAGCTCTGGAGTACCTTATTTAGCATAGGTGACTGCTGTTTCATATGCAAAATCTTTTCAAGTAGTCTACTTTAATGCTTTGGGAGGGTATTGCTCACTACCAGAGAACAAAAATACTTGCCTATGTTCTCTGAAGACAGGAGGATCTGAAGGGCTGATACATTGCTCTACATATTTCAGCCTTCTTACTACACAAACCAAATCAGTAATGTTCTGTTTCACCATACTTCAGCATACAGAAGGTGACATAAAGGTTGCATAAATGGAGAAGAGCAGAAAAATGCTGGAGGAAAATCAATAGCCTGAAACACCTGAAACACTTGAAATACTGTTTTGAATGTAAGCTGATTGCCTATCAACTGTTCATGAAGCCAATGAAAAGGACATAAACATGGACTGTTAGAAACACAGATCTGATTCAGGATAGCTGTTCTGCTGAAGTTCTGGGAAAGGTTTTGCGGTGTTTGTTTTTTGTTGTTTTTGTTTTGCTGGGGTTGTCATTATTAGTAGTAGTTATTTCTAGCACTGTCTGGTGCAACATATCTTTTTCTGATAAGACAAGTTTTCTACAGAATTAATGGCAAGGATTGCCAGACATCTTTTTGTGTGATCATCTGAAAGTTACACAGGTTAATCTGTTCATAACTCCTAGACCTAGTAAAAAACAAACTTGGTCACCATAACAAAATAAGGATTAATGTATCAAAAGCATAAAATGTGTAATGTAGACTTTAAATTTAAACTCCCTAAAAGCAATGGTGCAATATACCAGATAAACATGTTTGGCTTATATAAAAATATAAATCAGCAGATAAATTGATTTAATAAGAAAATAAATTTGCTTGGAAATTACTGAAGAACGGAATAATTTAGTATATTTTAAATTGTAACTCGTTCTTATAATAATAAAATGGAGTCTAAAGCTACTCCAAAGAAAGAATTTCTTTCTGTCCTTCTGTACCTTTAATTCTATAGACAAATATCTTGATTATTAGAAGTAATAATTACACAATGAGGTTTTATTAACTGGTCAATAGGAATAAGGGAATTTTTTAAATAAATAAAATTGAAGAGCAAGTACATTTTCTCCCTTCTCTAAGAATTGCCTGTCCTAGTTTTGAGCTTACTGTTAAGTCTCTCATACCCACAAAAAAACCCCTCTTCATTGCTCTGCTAAGTCTGATTTATAAAAGGCAGGGGTGAAGAGTTCAAACAGGCATCTAAGCACACCCTGAACAAAATAGCTCTGATTCCTGTACTGTACATGAACAAACAAGAGATGCATCCCATCAGACTCTCGACAGATCTGTCATTGTTTACCATTAGCTCTGTCATCTTCGCATGCCTTGTCATTCTGTGCAGCAGGGCAAGGGTTGGCCCGCTGCCCAACTGCTGATGTGCAGAACTGACTGTCTCCCAGCCCAGCCTCGGTAGATGCTGCAGACAGCATAATTCCTGATGAAAGTGTGCTCCCTAGTGTTACAGTGCTACAAAGGCCAGAGAGCTCCAGTTAGGAAGGCAGAGATGGGAAAAAAGATCTCCAATTATGATTTTAGCAGATCTTGTTTCTGGAAGGCTTACTCTGCTCAGGGTATCTATGTTATTATACAATTTTGAAAATAAAAACAGGTTCAGGAAATTTTATCTCTGCTAAAAAAAATGGAAGGACTATTTCATTGTTTATGACTCAGCAGCAACTTTTTAATCTGGCATAATAAAGACTCTGTGCTTAAAAAAAATTCAGTGACACATTACCAGCTGATTTTTTTATATTTCTCAATGTGAATAGGGGCTTCCAATTTCCAGAGACATTTTGATTATCAGCTTTCTTAGAACAAGGCTCAAAGAACTCAGGTGTCCTGGTGACTCAGCTGGTTCCTATAATCAATTGCACCTGTTGTATATTAGAGGATGAAAGTTTAAACATTATGTTTTTAGCTCAAACTCCTGCAGGATAGAGCTATCCATATTCAGCCCCTGTGCACTGAGCCTAGAGTGATGACAAGTTAAGCCATCCAACTTTCAGCCTTTAAACTTAAGATTAAAGACCAAGCTTTTAATTTGCCATCAAGGCTAATGCTGTGTATAGCAATGAGAGAGACAAATCTCTAAGGTAGTTGTCCATTTTAGCTGGATAAGAGACTCATTTTAGCCTGGAATGCATTGTCCTATCATCAGATTAAAATAGATGTTGGATTTTCACATGACCAAAGTCAAACAAGGTGAAATCTGCTGTAAGTGCTAAGTCATAAAATTTTTACGTGGTAAAATGTGAATACATGTAAAATTTTATATTTGCTCATTTTTCACAGATGTACATTGCGGCACAAGGTCCCTCCACACTGGGGAGTAAAACAGCATGGTATTTATTGATGTGGATGCACACAATGACAGAACTCTTGACTGCGAAGTTTTCCCAGAGTCACAGCACACAGATCTGAATCCAGGTCAAAGAAAGACATAACTAGTCCCACAGTCCTCCAGCACCTCTAACAGAAATTACATATTCTGGTGACATCAGACAGTCAGACTGCACAGTGATAGTGTCACAAGGACAAAATGATGGTCTGATGCCACAAGTAGCCGGAGAGCTCATTATAAAGAAGAAGTTTAAAAAGTTTTCTAAGAATACTGATTTTGAAGAGCAAAATATATTGAACAAATTCTGTATTTAAGTAAGGGTTTAGAAAGAGAAAATGACACCTTTGTGAACTTCTTCCATCATATAATTAATATCTGGTAGAGCTTTAGGCATCTGCTTTGCAGGCACAATCACTTCCTTAATCATCCAAAGGAAATTATTTGCCTCTACCAGAATAGTAGCAAGAAGGAAGCCTATATTTTTCAAATGTAGTTAAATGATTAATACTGATATTCCTACTCACGGATAATAAATAGCTTACTATGCAAATTGCCCAGATGAGTATAACAACAATACAAAAATGTGAGACATAATATATTCTGGAATACTTTTCAAATTCTGACACAATACTGGAAAACCTCAACATTAAATAACTGATTGAAACTCAAATTTTCAGAGTTTCTCTTATAAAAAACTCACATTATATTTGCTAGCATAGTCAAGCAAACATTTTAAGGGATCTGTTGACCATTATATGGGCTAGGGACCTAAGTATAGCTTAATATCTATCAAAAATTAAACTGTCATAATGATTCTGTACATGATGGACTGTTTAGTAGCTGATATCTTGGGCTCCTTTCCAATTACATATTTGCCTAGTCAGTAAATGTTCGGGATATTTAAAATTATGTTCTTTTTTTTGCTTCTTTTTGATATTGCAATCAGTTGTTACAAGTAACTGCCATCAACAAAGATTCACATTTCATTTCATACAGGAAATATGAATGATGAAGAAAATATTGACATAGACTTACCTCTTGACATAATGTTATATGTCAATATTTATTTCAATATTTAGCCATGGAAAAGGAATTAAAGTCTTTAAATTTCATAAATATTTTAACTTAAAAGATTCTGCTCATTTAAAGAAGAAGTAGGTGTTTAATATACGCTATTCTATTTCTCTACTGCCTGAAGAACAAAATTTTAAACTTTTCATGCAATATGTTCAATTAATAAAAGGAGAAATTTAGGGGTAGATATTTGTGTAGCTATTATATTCATACCTCTTAAAGTTTCTTCAAAAATATTTTCAATTAATTTCTGTGAGAAGGGGAGTTTTCTCTTGTCTTCTGTGCTTTGGTATTTCAATCTTTGGTATCTCAGTACTGCCACAATTTAACAGAAAATAAACAATATTCTCATGGTATAAAAAAATGGTCCTTATGGTATAAAAAAATGGTCCCTTATCCCAGTACTTACCATCCAGGGAGAATATTTTAGAGTTCCTTTGAAGACATTGAAGTTTTATGGTATCACAAAAAGACCCATCATATAGTAGTGTAAGGCCCAGGTTCTTCTGAGTTTTCAATGTAATTTTGACATTTCAGAATATATATATATGATGTATTAGTAGAGGGTGGAGAAGTCACTACATCTATACTTTCTTTTAATCTTAGCACAAGTTTAATGTCACAATGAAATCAAAGGATGGAGGTCACTAAGAAAATTTAGCACTGGAAACTCAGCAGGCTAATAGCAAGAATATATAATAATACATAATATATAATACATAATACATATACATAATATATAATATATAATATACAATATACAATATACAATATATAATATATACAGAATATATAATAATACATGCCTTGTTTCCACACTGATGTGGGGGAAGCAAACATGGGGAAAGCCAAAGTGGTCTCCTCACAGGTTTTAAAGGGTTGAACACACATATTATAGTGATCCTGGTAGGTATCTGGCAGTCTCCATTACTTCATTTGGGCTCCAATATTACTTTTAAATGTGGGGGATTTTTGCCCTATTGTGTTTTGTTTCCACAAGGACTTAAACAGTCCAGAATGTAATATCAGAAGGGTTCCATTTGACATGGCTTTTCCTATTTAGCAAGAGATTAAAGAATCTTAGATTGTTTTCACATCTCAAAGACTCTACATGGAAGAGAAAGAAAATAGACCATGAAAAGCCACATTGTTGTCTTATTATTTTGTCAGTTTATTTCTCATGCTAGTTAATATATGCTAGACTTTGGTATTAAGCTTTAGCAAAGACGAATTAAATTTTGCATTCCTTACTATCCTCATGCAGTAAACAGAAAACTACAGAGCAGGAAGTGCTCTTCTAAGGGACACATTTTCTTATTCAGGATAGGAACACAAGTCAACCATTCTTCCCAGTATCCAAATCAGGAGTTTTTCAATAATCACTGAATTTTTTATTTTTTTTAAACAAATTATTTAATTTTAATTAGACTTACTGCCTTACTCAAAACTTTCTTCAATATTAGGTGTTCTGCTTATATTTACTATAATTATCATCCTTCTTAATCCATTGATTTTAACCTTTTTATTTGTGATTTATGGAGAGCAAACAGAGTCTGATGTGTGATAAATCTGACCCATTTATTAAAAAGGATAATTTAAGTTTTTAAGATGGCTGCAACAACCTGTAACTAGTGGCATGAGTTCATAACACCACTAATTATTTAAAGTTTAATATTATATTTGTACCTGCATTTATTTTGATTTTTGCCCATCCTGCACATTCTATGAGGCAAGAGTCATATTTTTAGTGAGTTGCTGTAGCCTACAGCTCCATTGCATTTTGAATGACTGGCCCTTATCCTATTTTTCTGCCAAAGCAAGGTTCAAGGTTCATCTAGTGTGTTATCACTGTCCAAAAAGTATGAAGTCCTGTTTGATTTTAAAATTTGTATCTTATAAAACACTTATAGTGACCTTGGATTTTACCTCTTGGTCACAAAATACTGAAATGCTTTCTTCTAGCAACTGACTTCATAACTAAGCTTACAAATCACTTTATTTCCTACCCATACATCTTGTAACAAGTTCTCTAAGGGTTCAGTCCAAATGAAACTCAGATCAGGATTTGGGTTCTAGAGTAGGCCTTCTCTTTCCACTTAAGACTTGAAATATTACAAACAAGTGTGCAAAATTAATAGCTCTTGTGTCATACATTTTAAAGGCAAAAACCCAAAACAAACACTTAAAATTAAAAACCTAACAAAAAAATAAAGAAACAAACCAAAAAACCCCCACAAAACACCAAACAAAAAACCCCATTACATGTGGGAATTAATTTGACTAAGGTGGTGGATAATATATATTTGGGGGGGGAAAATTACCATAAATTCACTATTTCAGTGAGCAATATATTGTAGAAAATACATAATAATCACCTGACACTCACAATGAATAGACTGCTTTAACTGAAGCTATACTTGCTTTTCATGATAAATGGCACCATGATAGAAGGGTTTTTTATGATAAATGTCATAGATAGAAATTTTATGTACATTAATTTTACTACAATAATGGTGTGGAGTATTGTTTTTGGTGCAGGTTTCTTACATAATCCTCAAACAATTTATATTAAGGATTAACAAACAGAATCTAATTTACTCACTATTCCACAGCAAGATTCACATACCTTTGGGTAAACTTTTCTTTCCCACCAGCTCCCTTTTTTTTTCTTCCCTACCCTCCAGCTAATAGGGTAGGTAACCTTAAGTGCACAGCCATTTTTAATGCAAAAATCAAGTGTTTATTCCAAAATGTAAATGCAAAATTCACCTTAAAGGCAGAATGGAAAGAATGTGTGAAACTTCCTGAAAAGTGGAAAGTACTATCTGAAGTAAAAAATTATTTTTGTCTGTAGCTGTCCTGGTCTGTGGCACTGCTGTATAGTGGAGCTAGAGGAACAGAGAGACAATTCTAACTTTTCACTTTTTATCCCCTGCAGTTTACAGGGATGAGCATGATTTTCAGTATGGAGTTCTACCTATAAGACTCTCTCCAGAGGTTCCATAAGAAAAGTTTTAGTCAGCTTTGCTTTTAGGAAATGTCCTTGTTTCAAAACATTCTTGATTTGATTTTAGAAAAATCTCTAGATAAAATACTTTACCACTGGCAAAGAAACATAAATTAATATATCTTACTGAATAGAAAACTAGGATTATCAGGTTTTGAAAAGTCCAAAGTATTTTTTATAGGTGTAGGTTTGGGCCTTCCCTGTTCTAAAGAGCTCTTCCCCAGTTTTGAAATAAATGTTCAAATACCCAAAAGAAGTTTGTCTTTTCCCAGGCAACTAGAAAAGGAAAAGAGCACCAAGGTAGGTTCAGGTTGGAAATAAGACGGAATTTCTTCAGAGAAAGGGTGATTAAACATTGGAATGGGCAGCCCAGAGGGGTGGTGGAATCACTGTCTCTAGAGGTGTTTAAGGACAGACTGGACATGGCACTTAATGCCATGGTCTAGCTGACATGGTGGTTCAGTCATAGGTTGGACTTGATGATCTCAGAGGTCTTTTCCAGCCTAGCTGTTTCTCCTCTGATTCTGTAATACTCTTCAAAAGGATGTTTGTTGGTCTATGGGCAGACAACGGTAAAGGTTCCATCCTAGTTCCCAGCTCAACCACATTCCTTATTCACAGCATGAATCTTATTTAAGTCTTGCATCACTTTCACTCACACCAGCAAGGAAAAAAGGTAGTTGATTTTAAGAACTGGTTATATCACTCTGTTCCTACATGTCCTGTCTGATATATGGAGACTGCCAATGGCTCTGAAGTTTGCATCTGTTTCTAAACTTTCCAATTCTGACCTCTTCTCTGAGTTTACAAGGTTTTCTAGGACAGAAAACATACACCTAAACTATTCTGGAGAGAGAGGGACATCTGCCTTTCCCATACCTTGTTTCCACTTGTTGGTGGAATAGCACAAATATGGTCTGTAATCATATATTAATTTCCCAAATTGTGAATGCATTTACCTCTGGGTACTTCCTGCTGTTAGGCAAGAGCAGAATTCGAACAAAAAAAGGTTTGATTTCCTGCAGTGAATGAGGATTCATGGCTATTCTCATCATACTGTGACTCCTCCTTCTTATTCTTTCTGAAGTTATTTTGCTCTACATTAATGTCTAGCCCTTGCCAGATGAAATGTCATTTAATGAATTAGATTAAACAGTGCTGTCATCACAATGAGCATCAGCAGTTCTGTTTGACCTCTGATTTTATAATGGTTCAATCTCCCTTAGTAATTTAAGATCAGACAAAATTTTAGTATTTTTGCCATTTGGAATTATAAGCATATGTTTAGGACAAAGAAACGAGAAGCAAATTACTGAAACTTAGTTAAAGGTTTTGCAAAGAAAACATCTCTATTTTCTCCACTTGAAATCACTACTAAAACCACAAAAAAAACACCCAAATGAACCATCCAAGCAAAACTTTCTACAGCTAGTTACTGTTAAGTAAAACGGTTTTTTGTGAAGAAATATCTTTTAGGGAAAAATGTAGGAGGAAAACAACCGAATAATAAAGGAGTGGATAAAAGGTGTAGATGAGCTAAAGGGAGGTGAAGAATAAGAAGGAAAAGGAAAAGATAACCTTAACCATCATAAAAATCTTTCTGACTATGAAATTTTAAAAGATTGTGAAAATATACCAGTAAAATAATGAAAGAATTTCATTATTTAGAATAAGTAATGAGACAATGAGATAACTATTCCTATAAAAATTCAGGCATGACTTAACAGGCTCTAAATCCATCTTTATATCTTAATAACTAGAGGTCTTTTTCAACTAGAAGTACAGATGTCTATTCAGCATAAAGGTTTTTTTCTGAACATGAAATGATCATTCACATAGTTTTGAAAATCAATAACATTTAAGATTTACTCTGTGAATCACAAAAAAGGGACATCAAATCAAACTTAATTTAGAGGGACCCTGCTCTGACAGAACACACTGTTTAAATGGAAGATTAAGCTATTCTTTATCAAAATCAGGCCTCTGTGGCTGAAGACTGTGTGGCAGATAGCTTTCACAGAACATTGTTCCCTGGAGATGACACTTCAGGGGCAACCCTGAACATGAGTGGCCCCAGCAGTGGCCTTTCTGTACACCCCAAACTTTTTTTTTTTCCCATGGGGCTGCTTCTGAAGGCTGAGTTTTAGGTGCCCAGAAAAGGAAGAGCAATCATGAGGGCCAGATAACAGTGTGCTGGACTTAGAGGAAAGCAGACAACTGACAGGCATCCAAATCTCAAGCTCTTCTGAAGATTGGATAGGGCATATATGAATCCACGGCTCTGAGTACACTGACCATCCCGTCTGCCACAGAGATGAAATCTCAAATGTCAGGATTCAGAATCTGCAACCATGAGGTTTAAAAGTTGTTCTCTCTAGAGGAAAAGAATGTGTTTCTTGTGCTCAGAAATGGAATATATGTGAGCACATATAGGAGCCCATAAAAGAATAGAATAAGTTTTGCCAAAAGGATTCAAAACTCTTCACGTGAAATCCAGCTGCTTTGATATTTTGGTGCAAAAATTGAGGCTTGGTTATCACCGTTTGAGATTTTGCAGTATCAGCTCACTCAGCTCGGGTTTTGTTGTAACCTCCTGGTTTTACTTATAACCGACTATAAAACATTTTCTTTTGGTAAGGAACTTTTCTACTTGGTTTCTGCTCAAGTAGGAATGACATCGGAAAATCTGAGCAAAGTCCAGACATATGTTTGAATTAGATTGAAGGGGCGGGGAAAGGATGGCAATAGACTTTTTCATTAACAAACTTTTTTTAAAATTACAGTCTTTGAACTGGAAAATGCTTTTGTATTTTTGCTGAACAATATTTGCTTGTGTAATGAAGAATTTAAAGGATTAAAAAAAATGGAGCTAAAGCACAAACAAACAAACAAACCAGGAAAACCTATCAAAAAACCCCTAACACACACAGAAGCTTGACTGAAGTCATTCTTGTATTACAATACACACACATACACACACACACACACTCCAGTTGTATATACTAAGGAATGATTCTGCAAATCTTCCACTGTGCCAGATAGCTCTAAAGCAAATCAATCAATGGGCAGAGACAAGAGTGAATGGCTCCAAACCTGAATCATTGCTGAGGAAGCACAAGCATGTCAGCACACCTTTGCCAAAGCACAGTGGTGCCATATGTTACGGAAACTTGTCGCTCTACTGAGTGTGCTAAATAATGTTCTACAAGGCAGAGAAACTACAATTTAAAGTGGAACATTTTATTGAGGAACTTGAGGGAAGCATTTGGGGTGGCAGAGAGTGGGAAGAGCAAATCATTCTGAAGATATTACAGAAAAGCTGGACTGAGTACATTGTCAGTGTAACAGGCATGTCTCTGATTTTCACTTTTTCTCTTAAACTGAGTTTTGCCAGTTTATTTGAATTTATCCTCCAAAGTTAGATGCAATACATCAAAATGCATGGTTCTGGATAAAATGTATCCTGAAGACAATGACTAAAACAAATGAGAAAGCTGTGAGTAGACAAAATCACTTTTGAAAAGAAGTAGCTCTGTCTTTAGAGATATACAGACTTCATGTGGCTATTTAAATAATACTACCTAGTGATACAGGATCTCCATTTGCATCTGCAACTGATCTAGATTGGATAATTTATTTAAAGCACTATCCACTTTTGTGGTTGAGGGGAAGAGATTAACTCATCTACTTCTTCAGAGCATAAAGGTCATAAAAATGAAGTGCATGCAACGTAATAAGAGGACAATCACAAAGTGAATAAGGAAGATAAGGATTAACATTTTGAAATATCATAGAATCATAAGTCAAGGAAAGAAATGCATCCAATGGGGGGCTTCCATTAACTATTTAATGGCTCTGTAGGATTAGTCCTTCAGCACACACACACATACACACACATACACTTGCTTTCACCCATGCACAGAGTTTCTAGTTAGTGTAAGAGGCAATTAAGTTAGTTCACCACTTAGCAGGTCATGGTGTGCTAAGATAACTTCAATTGTTTTGTTCTGAGATTAGTGACTTTGTTATTTTTAAACCCATTCTCTAGCACCAGAACCTCCAAAGACTAAGAGATTAGAGTCTTGCAAAGTAAATTGAACCTTTTTGGCTTTTAGAAAGAAAAAGGTAGTAATGAATGTGAAGAGCATTGAACAAATGTGCCAACGAATGCCCACTGACAGAAATGAGTTTTACTTATCTTGGTTTACCCCTCAGAAATAAAAATTAAAAAAAAAAAGCCAAGAGGAATTTAAAAATGTCTCAAGGTGGAAAGAGATAAGAAATCATTCTCCTCAGAGAAAAAAATATTTTTCTCAACAAATAAATATATAATAAATTTATTTCATTCCTAAACAATCTTTCTGATCACTAAATCTATCCAAGGAAAGAAGTAGAAAAAGCCTCCTTCTATAAATCCATTGTATCCATATAGAACTGTGACAGCAGAAAAGGGAGCCATTTACTGAGTTTTCATTTTGCTAACAGTTTTTCACTACATTGCTGGAAGTCACTCCTCATTCTAACACCATCATTTGCAATTTAAAACTGTGCAATTTATCAAGAAATTGTACTAATAAGATTAAATCTTTTCTGCTGGCTTTGAGTAGAATTCATTACATAAAATGAATTTGATCCAAAATCAGTACCTAGACCACTGTTTGTAAATTGCTTAATTTTCCTGTCTGTATCTGGACAGCCCTTGAGTTTTCCTTGGGCAATAGCAGTCATTTTCTGCAAGTGGCAAAATACATCTGAAAGCCTTATTAATATATTTGAGGTTTTGTTTCTAGCTTCAAGTCAGGGAGTAAAAAAAAAAGGAAGAAACAAATGCATTGCCTTCAGTCAAACAGGAGTGATTTCCTATCCTACCTCTGCAATCCCTTCATGAAATAATATTGAAATATTTCACATATTCTTTTTTTACCCTTAGGTTTCTAAATTGTTGTGGGAAATTTTGGTTCTCCCCTGAACCTTCAGTAGAAGTAGTTCTACTACTGGTTTTTCTCCCAAAAGTCAGCTAATGTTGGATTGTTGATTTTGGGGACCCAGCTGAAGGCAGATTCTTTAGTGGCACATTCTGCATAATTTCTGACCAGAAATAAAAGAGGAATAAGTTCAGTTTGTGAGTCCAGCTGTCTTTGCAGGAAATCAGGAAGCATACTTGAGGTGCAGCACAACTTTTCTCAGCTTGGGTCCAAACCAAAAGCGAGCATATTGCCAACTTAGCTGTTCAGAGACAGCTGGCTATAACCTTGCTAATAGTGTATGTTGAAAATAAGGACATATAAAATGTAAAAAAATGGACCTAAATTTCAATACTTAGGAAAAAATTTAAATCCAGACAATGTATATCAGTCTTAAGGGAAAAGTTAACGTTTCCAGTGTCTTTGAAAATCAACTATCAGCCAAGATAAGGAGTATGTGTTGTCTGGGCTTAAACTTAAAAGCTGGCTGACCCTGTATTTTATTTTCCACCACTGTTCATGATTTACTGAAAGAACTTGCAAAAGTCATCTTGCCAATCTGTTTCTATTCCCAAAAGACCAAAGCAAAGCTAATACACTTACCTTTATCCAGAAATTCATAAGCCTTAGATGTACTTAACCCTCTGTGTGATACTAGCAGATACCACTATTTTCAGTTATTTTGGATTGTATTCTCACATCAGCTCTACTTACATGAATTCACATCAACAACTTGTTTTGGTTTTATACTCAAGTGTGTGTAAATAGGAATTGAATTTGCAACATATTTGTTTTACACAGAATTTTTTGGAAGGGGAAGAAAGGGAATGGGAAGGAAGGGAAGGGGAAGAGAATGGGAAAGGAAGAGTTTACATGAAGATATATTCCCTTGGAAAATAATATCAAATAAATACTAAACAACACAAATAATTAAGAGACAGAGGGAATATTTAGAAAGAAAGCCCTAGCTGTAGATGAAGACGTGTTTGCAACAAGCCCAGGAGAACAGCGTTGTGGATGTCCCTACTTTTCCAAGTAAACTTTTACATTATTCATCTGGAACAGGCCCATTTCCATAATGTATACAAGGGAATTTTCTGTGAGTAGGAGAGTAATTACAACCTGTGAAAGGTTAGTTTACCCTTCCAACAGACTATTTTCATGACACTATTAGTCAAGAATTTACCATACGGCTGTAAGTTTGACCATTTTTTTTCTTTTAATCAATAATCCAGGCAACTTGAAGATTTTTCTGTAAACTTAACTGTTGTGAATGTGGGGTTTGGTAGGTTGAGAAGTCAGGGACATTTCAAACAATCTCTGCACAGATGGTCAGATGCAGCATAAGGTGAGAATCAGAAAAGTTGCCACTTAGATACCCTCTCAAGAATAAGCAGGTGGTAAGCATGTACAAGATACTAAACAGGTTTAGAGAGTTTAGCGAGAGTTTAGAGAGAAGAGCTACTGGGCTCTCTTAGCCCTTTTAGTTATTTTTTAATAGCAATACCATATGGATGCCAGGAGGCTGTCACGTGAGGCAGTGTAAGCTGAAGATAAATTAAAAACAGGAGTAGAATAAACTTTAGAAGAATTAAACACTGCCAACACAGCCTGATGTCCAAAGTTGATAATGGATTTGTATTTCCTCCAGTCCTCTGAATTCTTTATCACTACATTTCCCTGTAAATTATTAGGATTGCATTTGACATGTGGGAACTTCTATATAATGTATCCCAGTGAATTACAAAAGGATCTGCAAGCAGAAAAATATATTGCCTCTTTTTAGAATTTAATATGTTGACTGCCCTCTAAAAATGCAGTCTCTATCAGCACAAATTTAATGCATAACGTCATCTGTTTGACATATAATTGACTTAATTTAATAATGCATGACAATATTTGATTTGGGATTGTGGTTCATCCAAAGACATTGAAAAGGTGAACACACTTATGCAGCAAATAAAAGCACTTTTTTTTAAAAAAAAAGGTTATCACTAGTTTCTGTGTTTAAAGAGACCACTGCCCTACAACAAAAGGCTCTCTTTTGTTTGTTTTCGTTTCCCTTCCTGTTTTATTATTGCTAACAGAAGAATTAGCGGAAAAAGCTAAAATTGATTTTTTCTCCCCCCTGCCTCATGCTTCTGACATACATATCTTTCTTATTTTTCTACATCACCTCACATTTTCCCCTGAAAAGTCTTCCTGATTCTTTTGGAAAATAAAGCAACTAGTGGGAAGAAAGCAGTTTTTATAAACAAGAGAGAAAAATTTTCAGCTGATGAAAACAATGTCAAAATGAACAAAGACCAGTTGTTCTATATGAAATTGTTTTAAATTTCTGGACATTGTTTGCCTAAATAAATGGACAAGACCACACTCCTTAAAAGAATATTGCTTTATATTAATTATTTTGTTCTTTGAAAATGGACTTGACTATTCTCTAATGCATCTATGACATGAGTCAAAACATTCTTCCCTACATGGAAAAATATAGAATCCTATTCTGCAGGTGAGAGAATATTCTTCTGAAATTTATGAGTCAGTCATTCATTTTGGAGGTTTTTAAAATCCAGAGCTTCAATAAAGACAAAGGTTCATAAAGCAGGACTAATCAGAGATGTAACCACTGAATTGAAAACTACAAATTCCAAAATCTCTTTTCAAAAACATCAGTCTGGAAGCAAAGACCATGTTTTATACCTTATGGTGGGTTGACTCTGGCTGGATACCAGATGTCCACCACAATTGCTCTACCTCTCCCTTCAATGAGTGAAATTTTTCAGACAGGAAGAAAATGTTCCTTCTGTAAGATTTCAGTAGATCAATACAAATATTAGTTTTTTCCTACAATTTCCAAAACAGGTGTAGAAAGAAGGAAAACAATAGTAATCATGAAGAAAATATGAGAAAAAATAAGATTTTTTTCAATAGCTGTAGAATAAGTTATCACTCATAGATTTATGTTATGGATTGGCAAATATGCAACAGTGGCTGCTGTGAATTCTGGCTTTCTTTTGCTGTCAAGAAAAACCATTTTCTGATTAAGTGTTCTTCAGCTTTCTTTTTGAGTTCTGACTCATCTAGATGTATCATTTGGTGTTGGCCAGCACAATTTCCCTATAAGGCAGGATGAAAAGAGGCAGACAGAAAAACATCTATGAGGAGAGTATGTCAGTAGAAGGGAAATCAAAATGTAGGGAAGAAAGAGCGAGAGTCCATTATTCTGTCATCCAATATTTGTTAGCTTAGCATTCTCCCAGTCACAGATATGGTAGTTTAGGTGTTGCAATGATTGAATTTCTCTAACAAGATCAGAATGTCAGGTGAAGGACTGATTGCAACTTGGTGAGCTACCTTTCTGCTAAGAAGTTATGTTTTGATACACTTGTTCTATTGCCTACAAATCTGAGGCAATTTTAAAGGGTCCTGGGAAGAAGATAAGCTCAACATATGAAAATTGTGAGTGGCTAGAGATTCCTTAGCATTAGCGCAAATGTGAGCAGATGTCTCACTATCTTCAGAGTGTACACTGAAAGAAAAAGAGAAAAATACTGCATAATCCCTTTCTTTATTCTGTTCATTAAATAGTCTGTTGTTGAAATATAAGTTTTGGTCTGCTAACTTCTGATTGGATTCTCCATTTATTTACACTTTATCATTTAATTTCATAAGATTATCATAGCATTCTTTTGATTTTAGACTATTTTAGTCTATTTTTAGTCCCTTTGGTAGATTTTCTTTTCTACTGGCTGTTGTTATATCTCATGAATTATGAAACTCTTTCTAATAGCTATAAAACAATTGTAAGTTTATTTCCAAAAACTGCAGCAGGTGGTTTTGAAGTGATTTTTAAACACAGTCTTTTCCTCTTTTCTGGAGTCATTTTCATTTATATTGATTTAGCTAAATAAGGAATTAGGCCCAGAAAATCCAGCTGTTGGAAAGAAAGCAGATTTAGAACTGAAATTCACCTTTGTAAATAATATTTTATCCTGTTCAAGATGGCACAAGTTCTGCATTGTCGAGCTCCAGAGATCAGGTCCTTTAGAACACGTTACTTCAAGAGTTAATATTCCTCTAAGCCTTTTTATTCATTTGGCTTTCTTTTTTCTTTTTTTGTCTTCTTTCTCATCTTACTTCAAAAAATTTATTCAAAATACCTTTTCAATTAACTCCCTCGACTTGACAGCGTAAGACTTTTCAATGCATGACCAGATGCCCACTCTACTTTTATGGCTGAGAGGAGAGGGTGAAAATTCTGTGGGTCTTTTAGGTCAGCAATGAAGTGGCCTCCACCCACTGCAGGAGTATTTTCTTCTCTTGGATGCAGTAAGGTTTAAAAATGCAACATTACATGAACATATTCTGCACATGAAGGAATGTACTTCCTAAACCATGAGAAATTCATGGCTATTACTCTTTGCTGTCCCTAAATGTCTGTAAAAACAGCAAGTGACCAGGATTTCTTAATTTCCATTCAAATCTCACTAATACTCCACTTGAATCCACTTAAGTGGATGTTAACTATTTAAATAACAGAATGTGAGGAAAAAACAAATGCATGAGAATAATCATTAGATTTCTGATTTTGTATTTTAGCACTTACAACTATCTCAATGTACCTGCAGTTGACTAGAAGGAGAATAAAAATCTCATAGGGCAATTTATGCATCATCCTTCAGTATTATACATGCCAAAGATTAGATCAAAGCCTATTACACTGAACTTTGAATATTATTATTTGAATAATACAATCATCAGATGGTCAGATTCTTTTTAACTGATTGTTTAATTTAATTTATTACAACTCTTACCTTATGGTGCTTTGAGATGTAAAATGATACAAATTCTATCAATGAAAATAATAAATAGATGACAAGTGAGATTGAAAAAATAAATTAAACATTGTAGGAAATAAAAATACAAGTTCAAGAAATACAAGAAATGAATCAAGTATGTGCTGAGGCTGACTTAGAGTCTTGAAACACAAGTATGAACAAAACCTCAGTGCGAAATCTGGATTCAGATTTATCTGCCTAAATTGCCGAAAACTTGTCTTTTTGCAAGAACACAGAACATTTCAGAAAGGAAGCCCAAATCAAGTTTTTGCAGATAATAAATGGTGTATCTGCCTGTACCTATGCTATTCTCATATATAATGAAATATTTAAACATAATCTTCAAAAAAAGCATGTAGGTTATCTCCTCTAAATATAGACCTTCCACATGAGAAGTTCTGTCATTCTGAGTGATTTGTCCAAAGTTAGCTGCAAGAAATTTCTTATATATATGTGTCTCTGTAATGATGCTTCAACACCAAATTTACAATAATATTTTATGATTGGTGTCCCAGATTAGATCAAAAACCTATTTAGCCCAATGCTTTATCTCTGATACTGATCAGTGGTAGCTTCAAAGGAAAAAGTTATTTTAAACAGTGAAAATTCACTTTCCATCTGTACCTTCCTGATTTCTGGGAGTCAATGTTAAAAGTATATCCTGAACTTGAGGCTGCAATTATAGGAAGTCCACAACAGGACTTCCTTCCAGGCCCTCCCTTACTGCCCTGCTTTTGGCTTATGCCTTCCACATAATACCCTGAAAAAATGGAAAAAGCTTCTTCATTCCATTGATGATTTTATAGATCCCAGTCATATCTTCTTTATTTAGCCTCTCCTTGGTAGCTGTCCTGCTATTCTGACTGACCTCACAGCACTTTTGGGTCCTGCTCTACCCTCGTACCAGAGAAAGAGGGTTCAGCATTTACACTGTGACTGTTCCAGAGGTTTACACAATGGCAGAGTCAAGTCTTTCTTCTTGTTCTTTATTGTCTTTCTGATAATTTCAACATTCTATTTGTTCTTTAAATTGCTATTCAGCACCAGGCTGACATTTAGAAAACTGTACACAATTTCCTTGTGGAATACTGAAAGCTAATTTAGAGCCAATCACTTTGTGTGTATAATTAGAATGCATTTGGTATTTTTCCCCCTTGAAAATTATTTTGTATTTATCAACAATGAATTTCATTTACTACTTTATTGTCATGAGAGTCATCTGTGGTATTTTGCAGTCAATTTTAGTTTTAACTATGTGAATAATTTTTTATTACTAACAAAGCTTGACATCTCATTATTCATTCTGTTTCCCAATAATTTATGAATATGTTTAACAGCAGAAAACCCTGGTAAATAAAATATTAATTTTATTTGCAATAAAGTTTCCAGTAATAAGTGGCAATAGCCAACTCAGGAAAACCTTTTCTCTCTAAAATTAGGATTCTTTTTTTCCTGCTGTGTGCACCATATTACATTTATCAGCACTGAATTTCTTTTTCTTTTATAGGGTCCAGTCACACAGTACTGTACTGTCCTTTGCCATTCTTCTATCAACTTTCATCTTTGCTGCTGTTAATTACTCAGTATTCATCAGAGAGCTGTGTCCTTTGCTGTTGACCCTCTCTCTGGGTCAGTTACAATCTTGACAAAAAAACACTTGCTGTAGCCTGGATCACTGTGACACTACAGGGTTTGACCTCAGTGCAAAAGCACTGTTTACCCCCTTTTTATTTCCAGTGTTTATCCAGTTATTTATCCAAAGGAAGACTTCCCCCCTTATGTCGTGACAGATGATTTTCTGTCTTATCCTTCTGGTGAAGGATATTGTTGAAAGCCTTTGGAATCTCTATAACATAGATCTCTCTGCTCCACTGTTACTGCTTCCAGGACACTGAAATTTTAGCTGCTGCTTTTAATAACCACTCCAGCTTAGATGCAGTTTTTTTCTTAAAATTATATAGTACTGTGAAAGATCCTGAAGAGACATTTTAATTTTGCAAGAATATTAAAATTTATGTAATTTTCTATTACAAACAGGCATTTCTCAATGTGGCTGAATGTGCAGCTCAGGCCTAAGTTAAGAGATGCTACTTTTCTTATGAACTTAAATTAGGAATGCCAATAGGCAGGTATATATGTTATCTAATTGCTTATTTCCTACATTAGGGAAAAAAGCCAAAATTAAACCTCCAGTTTACATGGAGGTACTGGATTCTCTCTTTATAGCTGTACTTTTGCTTTGAGATGTTGGATTTTACATCAATGCTTCACTTGCAACCTTCTTGATTGAGTAGTTGATAGTGCAGTACTATTAATACACTGCCTAGTCAAACCTTCAGGTGTGGGAAAATTCTGGTGTTTGAACTTACAATTATTTACTTTATTTCACTTCTTTAATGTGCAATGTCATGGTTCCATATAGCAGGTTTTCTCTCATTTCAGTACCATTTGCGTCCTGCTGTTTCAGTATTTTGCTGACTCTGATCCTGTTTCTGAGATGCATGCTATGTCATAGCTCCCCTAATCATAAATGTTTCTACTTCATTAATTTGTATCCAGCTTTGCATAGAGGTAGGCAAACAGCTCACTTCCATCTCTATGATAACCTTGTAATTCTCTGCTGAAATGGAACTCTAAGTTAGATTTTCTATCCCTTGAGGAGGTGAGTAGCTATGGTGGGCACCCGGTATCCAACCAGGGTCAACCCACCACAAAAAAAAAATCCATACTTGATATAATGAAAAAAGTACATATGAAGGACAAATACATTAAAAAACCCAACATATGTGATTCTATTGTGATGGGAAATTTCCTTCTATTTTTTTCCCCTTTCCCCCCTGGTATATTGCACAAAGACAGGAAAGAATTCTCTCTTTTCAAAAATAAATTTAGAAGATTCATAAAAACTCAAACTCAGAAATAAGGATATTATTTTTGGCCAATTTTTGGAAAATAATAAAGATATATTTAAATTACATTTACACAAATTATTTGTGGCCTTTTCTTTTTCCTGTTGTCTTCCTACCTTCGTATCAATATAAAAGCACCTCCAGCTGAAATCAGCATGTAGGTGAGACCTTTGCTGTCAACTATTTGTCATCTGATCTGAGCTTGCTGGACACAGCAAGTTGCCTTAGCCTAGGGCACATTTTTACTTAGCAGGGCTTAGCAGGGCTGTTGTGGTAGTGACAATGTGGTAGGATTTCATTAAACTCAGCTGCAATCAATTGATACATTTAGTTAGAACAGTTGAAATCTCTAAGGATTTTTTTTTTTCTTTTAAAAGGCTTTCTTCCCCATATAAATGTGTGGCAATTACCATTTTTTCTCTGAAGAACTATACAAGACAACGAAGCCAAAAATATTATCTTTTCCTAGTGAATATTTGGAGATTTAATTTTGGTTTTTTTTAATATATGAATTCCAGGTTATACCTGTTAACTCACATTAAATCTTTTACACCTTTCTTCCCTGGAAGATCTTTCAAACTGTTATGTGGTGTGCAAACTTGGGATGTATGAAAAACATAAGATTATTTTGTTATTCTGAACCTGATTAAAGGCATAGTCAGTTGCTAACACTTGCCTTACCGATTGGAGTCTTTTAAGTACAACTGACAAAGATGTTATCTTATTTCATATTAATAAAGAAGGCAAAGGCTTAAGAAATTGGTGCTATCACTTGAAAACAAAAACTATCCAATGAGAAATTGGAGGTTTTAAAAATAGGATATGCAGCAACATTAAAATGAGGATATTTGAACACACTACCTGAAAAATATTAGTAGTAATTCTGGTAGCAAACAAAAAGCTGATGTATTTTTCAGTAACACGGTATTAGGTCTGGTGATCTAGGATCAGTTTCTTCCTCTGTCTCACATGATAAGTAGTTCATCTCATCTTCTAAGAGAAGAATCCAGTGAGCTTGATAGAGGATGTTGTGTGACCATGTTCTTTCAGTCTTAAAGTATTCTATCACTGTGCATTAAGAAACATCAATTATGATATGGTCTGCTACTTTGGACCTACAGTTGCCTTCTTACTCTGAAACCAATAAAGAGCACATCTAAGCTTAACTCTTGCCCATCCCAAGGGAGAGCTTTAACCACAGGAATAGCATAAATTTGGTATCAGCTCCTTAGTATCTCTTGCAAACAGAGCTTTTCTCCATGTAATTTTTTTAAGTACTTATTAGATCAATGAGATGATTACTTTACATCTTAATGTTTATGACAGTCACTTTCAAGATGATTCCAATACCCTGCTTTGATATTAAAATAATTTGCACAGAAAGAATTCTAAGCAAAATTTCTACCTAAGAATAACCCATCTCTTTTGCTTTTTTGTGCTAATGGATAGTTCTTTGTTCATGTTGGTTCAGAATAAATGCTCCAGGTAGAAAGATTTTCAGATATGGGATCATGTTCTCTATATCACTGGCAAATTTTCATGGCTGGGCTGCTAAATAGAGTCACTATAGTCAGCTGTGTATGTCTTAACTTTATTTTTTCAACCTTACTTCTAAGAGCCTGAAACAAAAATGGTTCTACAAAGTGATGCAGCAAATTGAAACATATTCTTTTTTTTTCATTTCAGGTGAATCCTCTTGATGAAAATGGCCCAAAGCAGAAAAAGTTCGGATTTTCTCAACTGTGAATGTTCAATGATAAAATATTCATTCAGTTTCAGTGAGTATGCACTAAGTATGCATAATTGCTTTGCTCTGCTGACCTCTTCTTCCATGGGCCCTGCAACACAAACCTATGTAAGCACTTTATCAGGGCTTCCCTGGGCAAGGCTAGTCTGGACTGAGTTGGGCTCTCTTATAATAATTTTTCAAGTCCTCATGGAGCAGAACCTCTACAGCCCTGGGCTGCATCATTACTTCCTTGTCTGTTTGATGGTCCTGGTGGAAGAATGACCTGAATTTTCTTTGCTCTGCCTCTAGGCAACCCATCTCTTACTTGGCTTTCATATTTAACAAGTGGTATCAGCAGTCTTGGGGGAAAAGGAGAATATGTCAGGGAGGCATCTCCTCCAGAGAAGACATGATAAAAGTCATCATACCTTTTAGGCATCAGTCTCTAGAGCATGCAATTGCCCATAATCAGTAATTTATGAAGTGGCTCCCTTTTGTTAGCATGAATTGCTGCTACATCAGTAGATCAGTCTGTAAAAAAATCAGAAGTGAATTACCTAATCAATATTAGTTGAAAGAGAGATATGTATTTGAAACTTCAACTCAATTTGAATTTTCAACTCAAGCTTTGACTTTTTTTAAAAAAACTTTGAATAATTCCTAATTTAAGATTTGCAAAAGTCCTTCTTGCAAGCAGAGATGATAAACACATAAACCTGAAAATTTAGATACAGACAGACAAAAATATTTCCTAAGATAGCCAGCAAAAGAGAAAACTAGGACATTTACTTTACTGAGGTCACTTTCTTCTCTGCAGCTGTCTATTTATAAAAATAATTATATTCTCAACATAATCAAAGGGTTTCAGAATTAACACTCTGAGTTTTGTGGACTATGAAGACACAGTGCCAAAAAGGTCTGGACAGAGGAACTTTCAATGCTGGCAAAAAAGTACTTGTGAGATTTATGGATTACAAGGAGAGCATGTAAATGCATAATCATACTTACTGTTTCTCTATTATACCCAGCCAAGATACTAAGAGTGTAATCTCATTAGGTTTAAATTGACTACACATTGCTTTGGCAATATTTGTAAAACTCTATGGTTTGGCAATTAAGGAAATGGAAGTGGGTTAATAAACTCTCTAGTTTCAATTGAATATAATTTTAATTACAAGACAATAGTCATACTTTTAGGAAAATAAATATTTGAATGCCCTCACAAAGTAGTTCAGTACTGAGTATTTGACATTGATTTCACATCTAATACAACTACAACCTTGTGGTTCTGTAATTCACTTGTCCTGCTTAGTGAAATAGCTGCAATAAAACCCTTCTAGGAACCAGGAAGAAATTGAGGATGAACACCATAGTAAGGGCTTAACAGAATAACAAAAAGTAAATGGAGATTAAACAAAATCAAAGGATATGCTCTATAACTTTTCTTCGCATTCAAAAATTCCTTAGCAGATGGCAAGTCATCTTAATCAAGTAAATTAACTGATCAGGCATTAAAAAAAATAAAGCAGTGGGTTATTTGACACACACTGTAATCATATTGGACATATTGCTTTCAATAAACGTTAAAGGACAAATTAACATTACAGTTGTGCCAACTATGCTTCTAAATCTGCTTTTCGAGCTTATAATTAAAACCCTAAATTATTACTGCAGCAAATTAACACTTTAAATAGGATTCAAACATCAGAATCATCAGTATTTGCTTTTATTTCCCCTCCAAAAAAACTTAAAAAAAAACCCTAAACAATACAGTACTTCCACAAATACCAAAAGGCTAGATGACATAAAATTGTATCTTTTAACATGCATATTCATGTAGCAAAACTGCAGCTTTTTAAAAGTAATATGATACTGTAATCTATAATATTATAGAATATTCTATTGCAATTATAAAATTGCACACAATATAGACACAATTTATTTTTTGTCTTTGCATTTTAGAATATTTCCTACCATAACACTTAAGTTGATCCTGTGCATTTGTTTTTGTGAGGATCAGGTCTGAAAACTGAGCACGAAGAGAAACTCTCTGTTGAGTTCCAAGAGAAGCGAACCAGATTAAGTTTGTTTATTATTTCCAAACAACCACGTATTTCTGCTTCAAACTGGGCACCTTCACATCCCTTCCTCTAATTATTTCTGTCTTATTCTGATCCTTACCTATGTCTGAACAATCTGTTTTGGGGCTTTTTTTTAATTTATCTAGAAAATGAAGAGCCAATGAAGAGCTAAGGAACTAAAAACTGTAGCAACATTTAAAACACACAACTAAATATTTTAAACACTCATTCTGTACTGAAAGAATCAAAGATTTTTTAGAAGACGCATTTTCCAATACTGTGATTTTGACAGCTTTCTCCTCTATCCCAGGAATTTCAGGTGCTTAAACCAGGATTTAAGGACATTATAACTCTGTTAATGAACTAAAACAAACTTTAGTTTACTTAAAACTCTGTGTGCTTAGTTCCAGCATTAACTTCTTATTTTCCTGTTTTTCCTTAAAAATGTTAATTTGAAAATATATGAGATATGAATACTTAAATATCTATTTGTGTTTTCTTGATCTACCCCATTAATTCAAAGTTCCAGTTTATTTCCTGTGAAACATTCAAACATGAAATCACACTATAATGAGTTACATTTTCCAGAAACTATCCTGTTAATATCCTTGCAGCATTTCTTAAAATAAGCTGATATTTTGTACAGAAGCTTTGGTGGCTTGACATAAACCTCATGGAAAAGATTAGACTGCTTACATATTATGAGACACTTCTGCTTCCTGAAATGAGTGTGGTGCTCCATGACAGAAGTTTTTGGAAGCACAAAGGCAACATTTGCAGATCCCACTTAAAATAATAAATAATCATATTATTCTTTCTTATCCAGTGACCAGGACTAATTCACCTCCCTCACTATCCCTATGCACTAAATTTTAAAAAAAAATCATATAATTTAAGGTTTGTGACCCAGGCAATGACAAAGAAGGGCCCCTTTTGATTTCTGTCCTTACAGGAATACTCTGATACTGTGCTTTAATCAGATATTGAAATTTTGTAATAGTCAAATGTTTTTGAGTGATATTTGATTTCAAAAACATTCTAAAAGAATTTTTTAATTGTTTGAAAAATCTCTTTCAGGTTTCTGTGTATGTGCTAATTTAAACATAAACAATCAATCTGAGAAATTAATAGATATGAATTTATAGATATACCCGAATAATAGAGAAGTTAGGAGCTTATTTTCCTCTTTCTTAATAAATGTGTGGTCTAATAAGAATAATCCAAAATACACCATTTTAACAATGTATTCAAAACTATCGACCATTTTTCATTTTGAGGATCATTATCCTGTCTTGTTTAAAATAAGTTGGGTTAAATTTTTAGTTTCTCCTCAGCATTTTTAGAAATACTTTTGTCATTGTCACTTGAACCATCTGTTTAACTTCAGCCTTAGAGGAGATACTTCCATTTCCATAGTTCAAAATGTTGTTGTACCATACGTGAAGTCTTACACTTCCGCTATACTTAAATAGTCATTATCTTCTTTCAGTAATTATATTCAAATATAAAAGAACTATGCAGCTTTAATGATGTATAACCCATCTTATTTTAATATACTATTGCAGGGATGTTTTATGGCACTCTTAATGGTATGTTGTAACAGATTATCACACTTAATTTACAATAATCAATTCATTTAATGAATATTAATGTGACCTCTTTAAATATTCTACAGTAGACCTTTGTTTTTAATATACTCATTCAACAATTTAACTCTCAGGAACTATGACACCCCTTTTCTTTTCATCCAAGGATTGTAATGTTCCACATTGGATTATGTAGGGCTGGTGACATCTATGTAATTGCTTGTGAAAGTACCTCACAGAAGCCAAGAATTATAAATAAACTGCTTAAATATTTTATAATTAGGATCAAAAAACTTATTCATGGAAAGAAAACCTATCCCCACTAAACAGAATTATTTTCAACAAACTTGAGCAAGAAGCAGATCTTACTTAGATATTCATTCTGGTTCAATAAATTGGTGTATTATTGATTCCTTCTTTCTATGTGTTTCTATCATTACAGTAAAACAATTAATAAATATATATAACTTAGGACTAATACAAAATATAGATTAGTTATAAATATTTTATAGCCACATATACATGTCAATCATCTAAATTATGCACAATATAAATATATGTGGAATGTTTCTATACTTAGGTCTTTGGTTTTCATATACTTTGAATAACAGAGACACTGTAGGCACCCAATTTTTCATTTTTTACTATTTTTATATTGTCACAGCAGGAGAATGATGAGGCTTGTTACTGTTTTTTAAATCATAAAGAATAAATAAAATGTTTCCTGTAATGTTTGGGGAAGCTTTCAATTCTTAAAAAGTCTATTCTATAAAGCTATTTAGTAGGAAGACAAGTTTTCTGTTACATTTACTATACCCTGAACTCTCTTTGGGATCCCACCAGACCAGAAAACACAGCAGATTTAAGAGAACAGAAAACTCACAGACTCAGAATCAAGATTTTTCTTCACCAGCTTCTCTGCTTTGATGCTCTGTCTGCTACCGAGCCCTGAATTTTCATGAAATTTTAGGTTTTAATTGGGGTTGGCCAGCTTATTATTTTTGTGTATTTTACCCTTCTGCCACATTGTTCTGGGGATGGGTTCAGTTTTCATGTGAGAACTGACAGGTAGGTAAGCAGAACAACTTGGCCTTTGCATAAACTTATGTTCTTAGGAAACCAAATTAAAAAGCTTTTTGATGCCAAGTAAGGGAACACTCTGTCCAGGTTTCCCAGACAACAAAACTACAGCTTAAACTCATAATACTTTTAATGATCAAATAACTTGTTTAATTATGATTGTACAATTTTTTCCTCAAATATTAGAGCAGCTTATTAACACAGAAACAAACAAAAAAAGCATAACTGTTCTCATGTTGTGAGGTGTGACCTTAGTGAAGGTTAATTTTTTCTCCTAAATCTTATTCTAGACTTCTTTGGCCTTCTCTTTAACTTGGAAATAAATGGCTTTATTCTGTAGCTGTGCCTTCATGGAAAAAAATTACACTTTTTCTTTCTTATGAGTTTGCAAAATGGTAAAATATTGAGCAGATAATGTAAAAAATGTGTATTTCATTTTTATCCATTAATGTGGTTTTGGACTGTGCATTCTCCCTGCCCATTTTCTCCATAATTAATATTTGACATCTGGAATCTGTAAATAAGACCTCTATATATACAGACCTGATCTGAACTGATCTGTATACAAAAGACACACCTATGCCAGGATGTGGGTTCCCTGATCATCAAGATTAAAGACCAGTCTTAAATATGTCAGGGACAAGTTACAAGATATTTTTCCATGAAACCCAGCTAAGTGGTATTTAAAAAGCGGGCATCAGTCTTGTAATATGGAGCTGGGGAAGGTTCAAGGCAAACAATTTGTCTTATCATATGTGGAAACTCTTTTGGGCCTTCAGATGAGAAGTAGCTGTAAAGTGGTCCAAGACACCTTCCCAAAACCAAATCTCAAGTACTGCATGGAATACTCAAATATACACCCAAATTTAAACATAAGCCAATTAGTTAAGGCTCACTCTGTTCTAAGCAATGAAACAGGTGATTAATTGTTGCTTATTTATATCTATATTGCGTATTTATATTTTCTACATTTTATTTATTTGTTTATTTAGTCACTCATAAATCAAAGAATTAATATGGCTTGTTTTGTTTTAGAACTCCAGCAACAAATAATTTTTTAAAAGCCACTTGGTTATTTTCACATTTATCATTTATCTGTAGAAGAGTGTCTATCTTAAGGCTTTATTTTGTTTTTCTTTTGTGTCTCTTCCATTCTCAGTCACTATGTTCCAAATAAACAATGTAATTCAAAAACCACAACAAGTAAGCAAGAAGTAAAATTACGAGAAACCCAATTCAACCACCATGGTTCAGATTCCTGATCATCATCTGATGAATTATACACATTTATGATAGTGATGTAAGGCAAAAAATCTTTGCTGATAAAAAGCCTTTGAACAGAATTGTTCTAATTGACTAACAACTAAGAAATTGGATAGGTTAAGAAATTTTTTGCTTTTTTTTATTCTTAATACAGTACCATATTTTGTGTGGTATTGTTTTTATTATGTTTCTTTTTTTATTTTTTCCTTTCTTCAGAGTTCCATCAGGCGATTTTGAGAAATAAGGTTTTCTGTTGGCTATCTAAACTACAAAAAAATATGAGAAGACCCTTCATTATTAGTGTTTTGTACACAAAAAAAAAAAGTATGTATCTATCAGATTTCTTTCCATCTCAACCTTGTTGAAGTCTTCTAAAAATAAAAGAACCAGTCCTGTATTTGTGGTGCATACAGAGGACGATATGATAACTCAGCAAATATTTCACATTGTTCTACTCCATCCAACCATAATCACTGTAATCATCATAATAAACCATTAATAACCATTACCTATCTTGACTCATTAAAGTTGTATGAAACCTCAACATATAACATGATCTCTGTATTCTGTCTTTGAGTTTATTTTCCTTAAATAGCTTGCTGTCACAGGATGAAATTAAAATTGGGGTGGTAATGCAATGGAATAAAGAAGGCAAATAGTACTTAGAACTCTTTAGCCGAGATGTTTAAAAATACTTCCAGCTTGAGCTTCTGAAATCATTTACAGAACTTCATATTTGTATTTTTTTAATAATTTGTACACCTTTTTTCCTGAAGAAGAAAAAACCATTTTGTATTACATTTAGGCAAGAATATGAAAATAATAAGGTTGTTTCCAAATGCTTTCACCAAGATTTCAAAAAAAAATTAAACTTGATTTTTTAATATATACATTAAAGGATTCTATTCCTGAAACATCTGTGAGACATGAAAACACTTCAAGTGTCATTCCATCATCAAGACTTATTAATTTTCTTATATTTCCCTCAAATGTGTTAATGTGTGCTATACAATACAAAGAAAGGTGCAGAGAAATCAAATTTCCTGATAAATTTACTTTGATAGATTCAGAGATAAATTGGATTTCTCTAAGCTTAGAAAGAATAGTCCAGATTTGAATATAACAGGATTTTGTAATGCTTCAGTGCCCCTGAGATTAGGAAAGTTTCTCTTCTCTGAAAATCCTACCTTAAAGAAAATGTGGTCAATAATTTTCTATACAAAAATCATTTAAGGGCCAAAGACATCCTCTGTCCACAAGCATTAGCAACAAATGTCAAACCTAAAACAGGAAAGTGATTTCAGAAATGTAGCTCTCCGAGACACTATTTAGTTCAATTTTATTGAACAGGCTTTCTATCAACCTACCATGATTTTATTTCCTGCATATATCAGCAGACTGACAAAGGTAGATATGTGACAAAGCTAGAACAAATCTTCACAGGAAAAATGCCTGTGAAGATAATTTCTGTAACATTTCATGTGCTGATTTTCTTGTTTTTATTTTAGGGTCTTTCAATTTCAGAAAGGGGAACTGCAAGTCTTTAAATTCACTAATTGACATATTTTTGACAGATGAATAGTAATAAGGTATAATATAATATTATTTGCAATGACTTAGTATACTGGTTTTGGCTGAGATAGAGTTAATTTTCTTCACAGTAGCTGTAGTGGGGCTGTGTTTTGGATTTGTGATGAAAACAGTGAGGATAATACAAGGATGTTTTAGTTGAGCAGTATGTGAACACAGTCAATGCCTTTTCTGCTTTTCCCACTGCTATGCTACTAAGCAGACTGGAGGTACACAAGGAGTTTGGAGAGGGGACAGCCAGGACATCTGACCACAGCTGGCCAGATGCCATTCCCTGCCATCATTATGCTCATCATATAAAAGTGGGGGAAGAAGAGGGAAGGGGGTGACTCTAAGAGTGATAGGATTTGTCTTATCAAGTCACTGTGATGGAGACCAGCTTGCTGGAGATGGCTGAACACCTGCCTGCCCATGAGAAGTGGTGAATAAATTTCTTACTTTGCTTTGCTTGTGTTTGTAACTTTTACTTTAGCCTATTAAGCTGTCTTTATATCAGCCCATGAGTTTTCTCTCTTTTACTCTACCTCCATTATAGGGGGAGTGAGCAAGCAGCTCATTCCCCCTGAGTGTGAGGGAGTATGTATGAGGCTTTGCTGGCTGGGGTTAAATTATGACTCTTAGTAACATTATTTTTCACTCAGTTCCACTGTGGTTCAGATAGGAAGCAATAAAAACATATATATAATGCAATGATATGAACCCAATCTTCCATCTATCTAAGTAATTACCAAACTCCTGAAGTCTCTTGTTTAAAATCTGTCATGTCTTAACATTTAAAATACCATGTCTATTTGTCACACTATCTACTTTCCAGGCATGGGGTAGCCAAGTCTCTTTATAATCTTATTCATGTAAAATATAGCATTCATTTCTAATTTCAAATATAGTGCCAGAATGGCTGCAACTCTTTTCCCCTATGGCACACTTGAAAATTCATGACCTTTTATATAAAATCAAATAAGCTATTTCTACAGCATGGGACAGATAGAAGGCTTTTCAAAAAAGGCCCCCAAATTAATAAACTTTGAGCTGTGCATTTTTGAGTTGCCTACAAATATTTTAATAAGCAAAGTTCAAGTCTTTGCCCACAAAGTGTAAGGGGCACCTTATTGAGAACTGGAGTTATGAGGTTATTCATAGCTCAACATGGGATTACTCTATTCTTATTTAAGAAAAAACAAACAACCTCTGAAGAGGTGTTTCTTTTCCCATTAAGAAACCCGATGTCTGTTACATATAAGAATAATGTAATGAATACTGCAGTTAAGATTTCAGATAGTGTGAAGGGCATAGGTATTCAGACAAATTGATGCAGAGTTGTGTTCTTGTCAGATATACTTTGCAAGAAAAAGGATACTTTCCTTCACGCTAAAGTGCATTATACTTTGCTAGACATCACTTCTAGCTGTGACTGCTCCAGAAATGGAACTGTCTCCAGCGAGTTACAGATAATATAATGCCAATATAGACACTGATAGTATTTTTTTAAACTGTAAATCTTCATACAGGAGACATAAGTTAAGTAAGGGAAATTAATAAGTTAAATATTTTAAACTGAATAAAATTTAGCTTTGTTCTTTAAAAAAGAAAAAAAACAATAACAACGCATTTTTTTTCCCTCAAAAGGAAAAACAAATGGAAAGAGCAAGTGGTTTCTGAGATACTAAAAGATGTTATGCTGGAACTGACTAATAACTACATGAATTTTCAACACCAAACAACTTGTGTATTTAACTTTTAACAGTGAAATTCAGGACCAACTAAGTCATGCTGAGCAGAGTCATAAATTAATTGGTTTTAAGTTTTATTCTGGGGAGGGTGGCCTCTATCACTTCTGAATTTTCAACTCTGTGCAGGCTCCAGACTGATCTCAATAACACAGCTAGCAAGTAAAATATTTTAATTAAAAATAATAATTGCAACTAATCATAAGTGGCCTGAAATAACAGCCAGTATCACTAAGCTGTGACTCATGCACTGTAATTATCTTTTATGGAAATGGACCATTCAAGATATAGCTATTGGTCTTACTAGGAAATTTTTTAAATCAGAAATTAAAATGTCTATATTACATTTATCTGATTATAACTAGAAAATATTTCTCCTTTTGCACTTTGAAACCTCAATATTGTTTACCCTGATTACTCCAAATTTTTAACTTTTCACTAGCACACATAAAATCCTAACTCAACACAGCTGCTTTCTGATTGTATTCTCCATGCTGTTTTCTCTCCCGACTCTTTTTCACACTGTCCTGCTTACTATGCTTAGAATTCCTCATTCTGAAGTTGTTAAAATTATAAAGTTAATGGATTCAAGGACAGCAGGACCAGGGCAGTGGTCATCACCCTGTACTCAGCACTGGTGAGGCCTCACCTCAAATGCTGCGTTCAGTTTTGAGTCCTTCACTGCCAGAAAGACACTGAGGTGCTGGAATGAGTCCAAAGAAGGGCAACAGAGCTGGGGAAGGGTCTGAAGAAGAAGTCCTGCGAGGAACTGGGGTTGTTTAGTCTGGAGAAAGGGAGGTTCAGGCAGTACCTTATCACTCTTTACAACCACCTAAAAGGAAGCTGAGCCAGTGGGAATCGGTCTCTTCCCCCAGACAACCATCAACAGGGCAAGAGGGAATGGCCTCAAGCTCAGGCTGGACAGCAGGAAGAACTTCTTCACTGAAAGGGTGGCTAAGCATTGGAACAGGCTGCCCAGGGAGGTTGTGGACTCACTATCCCTGGAAGTGTTCAAGAAATGACTGGACATGGCATATGCTGCTACGGGTCAGTTGGTATGGCGGTATTCAGTCCAAGGTTGGACACAGTGATCTTAGACATCTTTTCCAACCTTCATGATTCTACAAGTCTTTGATGTTTCTGAGAACAATTATTGTAAAGGACAGAAAAGACTATTTTAAGAACTCCCTCAGTGATTCCCGTGTTCAGCCAGCATCAGCAACTGTCAAGTACTGAAAGGCTCCCCAGTGAAATCTCAAAATATCCTCTTTATAATATTCACATCTATAGGCATTCTGGAGAAGTCTGAAGAACACTTATTTATATTCCCTATGTAATTTAACAGAGAGGAAGCAGTTTCTTTTACTGAAATATATTGAAAATTATGTTAAAATCGCTACTAAAATGAATAAAAATAAGAAAAACCTTCCAGAAATTGTACAGTTTTTTTTTAATGAGTAATACTTTATATTAATTTGTATTGTTTTATTTTCCAGTAGTTCTGGGGGTTTTGTTTGTGTTTGGGTTTGTTGTTGTTGTTGTTGTTGTTTTTTATGGGTTTTTATTTTGTTTTTGTTGTTACTGGGGTTTTTGGTCTGTTTGTTTATTTTTGCTATTGGTTTTGCTTTTGTTTTGGTTTTTTGGTGTTTTTTAGTTTGTTTGTTTGTTTGTTTTCATACAGTAGGAAAGTTTTGTGATGGTTTTTGTTTTTTTCTTGTCAATGTGCCATCACACAATAGAAAAAAATATACTGGGAAAATTTATGGTAGAGGAAGCCATTTTGTAGTTTTCTTCTCCATTGCTCACATGCATCTATTTTGCTTTTGACTCTTTCAAGTATTTCAGCAGTTCAGATAATGTTTAGACATAATCAATTAAATCACAAAAAGACCTGCTACAACCAACCAATATTAGTGATTAGCAACTCAAAAGACCTACGATTATCAAAACTGTACCCAAACTATTTTGAAGACTTTGAGTCTTCAACAGAAATAAATAAAATGTATCCTGAAGAATCTGCCTGTTTTTCCCACACCTAATGATTACACATATATCACCCAAGTGATAAAACCCAACATTTGACATGTTGAGTTGACAGAAAAATGCAGTCAATTCATCTCATTACAAACAGTAGCCAAGAGAAATGGGTTTTGGATTTTATTACTCTCTGTATTCTTCATCTGTGTCTACTTCTACAGTATTAGGCTACCTCTGGTGAGGAGTTTGGCCTTGACACTTTAAATGGGAAAGGAAAAAGCTGTCTGCTTGTGTCTTCAGGGCTGTGTTGCACAAAAACACAAGGACAAGTAACAGACTACACCTTAATTTAAAAATCCATGAGATTAACAAATTATAGTAGAAGGACTTTTTGTGAAGTCCTCTGGAAAGCCAGAACTTATATTGTCTTTCTACTTCTATCTTTTGACTGAAAGGTCAGGTTATTGTGGTTACAAAGAGCATTCCACATCCAATTTGAAAAGCAGGCATCATCCAAAATTTCTCAAACACACTAATGATAAATTTAAAAGTGCCTGAACCTAGACAAGAAGTTCAATGATTTTGAAATAATATTTGTAAAACAAAAATCAGGTGTAGGATATGATAAAAAGCATCAGAAAACAGCTAAAAGCCTATGTGAAAAGTTTGCGCAGGATGAGCGATGTAGTTACAAGGTGAGAAATGGATATTCTAACTTCCAGGGTTTTGTTCTTAAACCACTACTTTGAGAAAACAAGTGATAATGTACCTGAGAATCCAGATTCAAAATCAGAACTGAATGTTTGAATATCTTTGAGGAGTTGCAGTACCAAAATTTAAAACTGTGATATTACATTGAGATTTGGTTATTTAGCTCTAGTTAGAGCTGAAGAGAGCTACAACTGAGTGAGAACACATAGTTTATCTGCCAGAATCCTAGCACCTGAAGATCAGAAGAGAGTCTATTTTCTTAAGCATCTTCCACACCAATTACCTAATGGTAATAAAAAGTTCTCCAGAGATATTAAGAATTGGACTAGGGAAGGAACAAAGCACTTTCTTCTAACACATATTCCTCTTCCACAAATCATAGCCTGAAACCACTTAGCTCAAAAATCACTTAGCATAAAACAGCTCTCAAGAGACTAGCCTGATAAAATATTTTATCTAAGTCCCTCCCCCTCATTAAGGTCTCTATCCTCTATATTGTAGATTCATGCATGTCTGACTTTAATATCCCATAATTCAGGAAATATACACAGGAGACAGAGTATTGATATGATAGGGAGCTTCACATCTCTGTGCACCTTGACCTGCTGAACTAAAGCTGATGGTCAGTCAGCTGCAAACATTCAGCTGCACTTCCCTGTAAAATACAGAAGCAATGAATATTAGGTCCATCAACAGACCATACTAAGCCAGCTGTCATTTGGCCCATTTTTCACTGCAGACTCTAGACATTATTCACCCTCAAGGCTTTCAGGATCTGCCTGATGGTTTTCTTTGTATCCCAGCACAGTGGAGTTTTCAAAAAGGATTATTTTAACTTGATAATCTGAATAGTGATCTAATAGGGGGGCAGCTGTGGCATCTAAGTCCCAGGGGCTATTTATTGTCAATTAGTATGAATCTTAAACATATTCTTTCATACTTTACTCAGCCTGTTCTTAAATAAAGGACAACACTCTCCGGGGGGCGTGAAAATGAGTGTATGGCAATGACCAGTGAAATGAACCTAAACAGAAAAACCATGAGGAAACTTCAAGATTAATTAGTGAAATAGTAAGGATAATGAGTCTTTGTGATGGGGAGACAACTGATAACAAAAACAAAATTTGATCATATAAGGTGCCCAAAGGGACATTGCAGCAAAAATTTAAGCTGTCAAGTTTAAGTCATGCATTACCTTTATTACCTCAACTGTATTTCTCTATAAGTCACTCTGGGACTTCAGTGGGGTTTTTTTGCTTGTTTGGTTGGTTTTTTTGTTTGTGGGGGTTTTTTTAAGTAAAATTTATGCTTCCAGAAAGTAGTGTCTTAAAAGCCTTGTGTGGGAAGAACAGCTGTGAGATGAGAAACTCTGTATGCCATACTGTGGAACTAGAGTCTTCATGTGTCACCCGGGAGATAAGGATGTGAGAGGACCAGGCAACACAATGGCAGGGGCAGTGCTTCTGCCTGGACGCCACAGAGTGGTATCTGAGACCATAATTTGCATTCCATGCTTAGAATGCAAAATATTTTCTGTGTCTGTACTGGAAGAGACAAGAAAAATTACATCTTTGAAATGGTAAAGTATCAAATATACACTACTAATACATATATATCAAATATATATATTTTTGGTATGGCTTTGAGAATAGCAACAACCAAAATAAAAAATAAAATTAAGAAGCCTCATTTGAAGTGACGTGATAGTGAAGTGTCATATGGAGCCCAGTAAATATTGCAAGTCAACAAATACATGCATCCATCCTAGAGAGTGTTTCCTTCAAAGATTTTAAATATACCATATTTAAAAGGAAGCAGTTACATCACAGTATTGATTCCAATGATGGATAATCAATATATTGATGATTGTGAGCAGAGATGGCTCAGCTGGCTGTATTCTCCTAGAGAAGCCTGAAGCATAGAAAAAGAAAACAAAGTTGAAGTCAGTCAGAGAATCAGAAAAGGCTTTAGGCATTAGTTTAACTTGTTTATAATGTACTTTTTATAAGACCAGTTTATTCAGACTTAATTTATCTGCAATAAAGTGGTCCAAAAGGTTAGACCAAAAGTATAAAATTTTACTCAGCACTAAACAGCCCTGTTCTGAAGGCAACTACCTGTTGGAGATAGGGGTTATGAAAGGTCACAGGAGAAACAGTGAATGAAAATAATATTTTTTATATTAGTCTATTCCTGAATTTTTTTTAAATAAATGAAAACTTCACCTTTTGTATTTGAGTGTTCTGCTATGCAATGTTAAAATAATTTAAGAGACACCTTGGTGGAGTGACCCAAGAAATGTGTTTTACATATACTTTTTTTTAGTATTCAGTGCTATTGATAATTAGATAGAGATATCTTTGTTTGATAAAGTGCATAAGTTTTGCATACAATGTGTTAGCTATACTATTGCAGCACAAAGGACTACAAAATCAGAGAACTCAACCATTATGAAGCTCAATAAGGAAAATGGGACTTCCAGATTGGCAGGACAATCAAGGAGAAAGAAGGGTATCAACTGGGCCAAAGTGAATGATCCATTGTCATAAAAGAATTCTGACACATCTACTCCTGACACAGAGATGCGTTACATTTCTTAAAAATTAAGATGAATATAATAAAAAAATGTCAGTGAGTACTCCGAACACTAAAAAAAATAGAGATTGGCAATAAAGAAGATTTTGAAAAAGAAAATAAATGTAATCAAAGATTTATTTAAAGTCCATTTCTACACACATTTTGAACAAAGAACCATATATTGCTTGATCATACTCTATCTTTCACTCTCTGTATGAATAAATCAGAGCCACATCCTAAAAATTTATGACATTTTTAGGTCCTGCCTATTTATTTAAGAAACTAGATAATTTGAAATTAGTGAAATAAGGACTTGATGTACAAGGAAGCAGGGAACAGGACATTTCTGAGAACTGGTGTTTGTCCCTCCTTCTCTGGTGGACCTCTGTGCACATAGGTCACAGTCCAAGAATCGCTCACTCTGGAAGGGACCTCAGGCATTCTCTAGTCTGGATAGCAGTGTTGGCCCAAACAGGTTTCTCAGGGCTTTATCCAAAACCTCCAAGGATGGAGAGTGCCCCTCTGGGCAGGTTGTTACAATTACTTTTCCTGAGGGAAAAGCTCATCTCATATCCAATACAAAACCTGTTTTTTCAATTTAGGCCCCTTTCACCATGCACCACTATGAAAAGCCTGGTTACATCTCCTTCATAATCTCCCTGTAGGACATGGGGCAGCTGTGACATGTCTTCAAAGCCACCTCCAACTCTGCCTGAAAGACATCTGTTCCACCAGTCTCTCTGTATGGAGGAGCCATTCCAGATTGAAACCACCCTGATGGCTGCTACTGAGCCCACTGAAATTTGTCAGTCCTTTCTGTATTGGAGGTCCACAGCTAGGCACAGGTGTTTTCTAATAAATGCTGGCTAAGAGGAGAGACTATTTTTCTTAGTTTTCCCAGCTTTTCCTGGAGTATCCCTGGATGCTTGTGTCTCTCTCTCTGGTTCAGGTTCAGCTTGCTTTTCATTAGAACACAGCTCCTCTCTCCAGAACTTCTCCTCAGCCAGTGCATATTACTGCAGAGGGTTATTCCTTTGAAGGAGCAGGACTTTGCATTTGTTCTTGTTGAATTTGATAAGGCTCTTGTTTGTCCGTTTCTCCCCTTTTGTGTGGGTCCCCCTGTGAGACAGCTCTGCTCACATTGGCTGGTGCCCTCAGTGTCACATCATCTGCAAACTTGATGAGAGTGTCGTCTGTTGCTGTTGGTCCTGATGTCAAGCAGGAGAAGTCACAGGACAGACCTGTGCAGTGCTGCACTTGTCAGTGGCCTCCAGCCAGAGTACCACCCATTAATCACAGCCCTCTGTGCCCAGTCTTCCAAACAACTCTTTTACAGATTCATTATCCACTCATCCATACTGCAGTATCTTGGCTTGGGTTCAAGAATATTATCGAAGACAGTGTCAAAAACCTTGCTAAAGATGAGATAAATGACACCTACTACTCTCCCCTTGTCTACAAATCCATTCATTTTATTATAAAAGGCAAATGGTTGGGCAGGCATGATTTATCCCAGGAAAATACTTATTGACTACTTCCAATAACCTTTGTCTCCTTGAAATGTTCAGAAGTAGGTTCCAAGATCTACAGGGTTTTCAAGAAAGTTACTTCACATTCTTCCAAGGATGGAAGTAAGGCTGACCTATGTGTAGTTGCCTAGATAACATTTTTAGTCTTTCTCACCTTTTTATGTTGCTGTCTCTTGCAGTAGGGTGGTTTGTCTTACACCATTTTTTCTGAGTATTTTTGTTTTTCTCTGCTGTTTTGTTTTTCTCTGCTGTTTTTGTTTTAAACTAAATTGATCTATTCATGAATTAGAATATCCAATAAAAATCCAGGTACTATTCAGATGTTAATACAGACTAATTCCTTGTTTATTACTTCTTCCATTCAAAAGGGACTACCAGGTGAAAAATCTGTAAATATAATTTTTTTTTTCACTGACAAACTCGTTCTTCTAAATTAAATGGAAAACTGCAAATGGTGATAGTAAAATTCATGTGTTTTCAAACTATCTTTGGGGAAACAAATGGCTGCTAAATACTTTTTTTGATTCTTTAGAACATGAACAATCTACTTATTTAAAAATTCTGTTTGAATGTGTCATGAACACTAATAAAAAATGGAACAATGAAAGTCTTTAAGGTTCGCATTTTCATTCAATGAAAAGAATGATCTCACTAAAAACAATCTCCCTAATGTTCTATAAACCTATAAAATAATATATTTTCGGGAATTGTCACTTTATTGAATGTTCTGAAACTTTACTGTTGGACCACCAAGAAAGTATAGAGAGTATATTCCTAAGGAGTATATTTTTCAATTGACACAAAATGTAATGAGTCAACTCCTTAAAATATCATGAAGCTATTTTTTTTTTCCAAGTGAACACAATTATGGGAAATCTGCCAAAGAACTAAATACAGGGATTGGAATAACAAAATTTGAATCTACTAATCCTAAAGCCTGATCTTCCTTCATGTAGTTTTTCTTTTCCCCAGACATATATCTCTTTTCTTGCTTTTCAGGTTATATTTGCTATTTTTTTTTTTTAATCACAGCCATGTGGTTTTCCTTCTCTCAGATTTAATTCTTCTCTTTCTTCCTTCTGTTTCAGTCTGTCATATGTCGGACATATTTTTATTTTTGTTTTTCTTTCTGGTCTCCTTTCTTTCACCTTTAATTTTCTTCTCTGCCTGTTCTAGTTCATTTTTATCAATGGTATGCCAAGCTCTATCCTCTCCTGTGGCTATGTTTCCTCTTCCTCCTATATATTCATTTATATAAATCAAATATCCAGTAAATGCCATACAATAATATGATATGCACATTAAGAAAGGATTATCTTGGAAATGTGAATGAAGCTGCTTCCTTATTCAAAGAAAAGTTTGGATAAACAGAAGGCTGCTTTTAATGAGAAAATACTAGAGTAATTCCATTTGAGTCCAATTAAGTCCATTGAGTTCAATGAAAAACATTTGTAATACAAGATGGCTGATTTGAAGTTTTGTAAAACTTTACAAACAATGCTGGCTAATTTTTCTGAATAAAATGGCAAAAACTGGAACATCCCTGTATGTGTTAGGTAATAGTGAAGCTTAATTTCAGGTTTAGATAAAATTAGATAAATCTTATTCTTTTAAAAACTATACTTCATTAAGCCAGTCGTCAGGATATGTTTAATTTGTATAGTATATAGACCTTGAATAAATCATACTATATGCTATAAATTATAAGAGTTATGTCAGTTATAAGTTATAACAACCAGCAGATTAACTTGGACAAACGGTAATGTTAAAATCTTTATCAGTCGTGCTCCAAATAGACTTTAAAGCCTCATCTTGTATCCCTTCACTCAGCAGAAGTTATGTAAATGGTCCAGGTGCACACAATTACACTACTTGTCCTTCTGCTAAAACATCTACAGCATGAGTGAAGATTACAGACCTCACTACAAGAATAACTGGGCTTTTTCTTTGTTGATATTAATTTCTCACTCGCCCTAGTAAAACTTCTGCAATTAGTCATTTCCCAGCCCTGTAATTTATCAAGGTCTCTTTGGAAGGCCTTTTGGTCTTTGAAGGAGTTAACAGCTTCTCCCAATTTTGTATCATCAGCAAACTTGTTTAGGGTCTCTTGAGGTCCTACCTTAAAGTCCTTTCTGAAGTTGTTGAAGAGCACAGGGCCTAAGACAGATCTCTATGGAACCCACTAGTGACAGGTTGCCAGCACATACATAGTGGCCTTCTATTTTTCCAAGGATGCACAGGAAGTTGTTACTGGGACATGCTGGTCTTAAGTGTGATAAAAGACAAATCTACAATGCTTAACTTTTTATTCATGTACAAAAACTATTTCAAACTACTATTTTCTCACGCTCACTTAACTTTACCTCAGCATTCATCTTGAACTGGGCACACTTCCCAAAATAAACCATGAAATACATTCAGCTTTTTCATCCATACATCTTTTCTTTCCTACTAAACTCTTTGCTTCTCTAATTAAAACACCTTTTAGCCAACAAGAGAGCACAGCCTGTCAAGTGACACACTTAGTAAGAAGGGTTTAGTACATATACCCTTGGGCTCCTTTCCTCAAAAAGGTTATCTAACATTTATTTTTTATAAACTTTACTTGGAAAAAGTTCCAGAATGTACTTTCCAGAATAAAGTACAGTACATTCTTTTTTTAAACTATTGATTTTATTCTTCTGTGCAAAGAGGCCAACTTGTCATTTGAGATGAGTTCAGGAGACTTCAATTAAACCTTGGGGCCATCAGGTCTTCAATACAATTTTGCATTTTGAAATACAGTGATGCAATGTCAAAAATGAAGCACAGAGAATTCTCCCAGGAAGGAAAAGGAGGAAGGAAGGAAGGAAGGAAGGAAGGAAGGAAGGAAGGAAGGAAGGAAGGAAGGAAGGAAGGAAGGAAGGAAGGAAGGAAGGAAGGAAGGAAGGAAGGAAGGAAGGAAGGAAGGAAGGAAGGAAGGAAGGAAGGAAGGAAGGAAGGAAGGAAGGAAGGAAGGAAGGAAGGAAGGAAGGAAGGAAGGAAGGAAGGAAGGAAGGAAGGAAGGAAGGAAGGAAGGAAGGAAGGAAGGAAGGAAGGAAGGAAGGAAGGAAGGAAGGAAGGAAGGAAGGAAGGAAGGAAGGAAGGAAGGAAGAAAGAAAGAAAGAAAGAAAGAAAGAAAGAAAGAAAGAAAGAAAGAAAGAAAGAAAGAAAGAAAGAAAGAAAGAACATTCATGCCAGTGGTCAAACTTAGGGCTTAGGGGCCATAATTTAAAGGCAACCAATTGATATCAAAACCCATGGAAGAATAGTCAGATGAAACTGTGTCTATTGTGCAGCTTATAGTGGTTGTAATCTCTTACAAGCCATGTTTTGAAAGCTGTTTAACCTAAAGTTTTAGCAGTGACAATGTATTGAGATACTGCACATTTAGAAATCATTGTTAGATTCACAGGATCCCATAAAATTTGGCTGTAAACAGAAAGGAGAACAGTAGAAATCAAGCTCATGTATCAAATTTAGCTACAGGTTTTTCAATATGATTTTATTTTCCATGTTATTTAACTATTTTGAACACTTCAAAATAAAAGAGAACAAGCCATTCTAAGCTGGGTATATTATACTACGTTAAAAGTCAAAATATTTTTACTCTTCAACATTTTTTGTTTAAACTATTCTGGGCATACCCAAAAAGTAACTTACATGTTCCTAGGGAAAAAAAAATCAGATTGTGGATGATTCATTAACTAGAAAAGAAGCTTCACTAGAAAAGAAGTTCACATAAATGTGACCTTCAGTAACAGTCTGGTTAGCTTTATTGAATATAGTTTACATTTGGAAATATTGTTCAGGCCTGACTGATGGTTTATGAAATGCCAGTATTTTGAATTAATATCTTCAAGTAAGGAGACAGTACAGTATATTCTTCAAGGTATTACAATTTAATTAACTTTTCATATTGTTTTATTTTTTTATTAATTTAACTACTTAGATATATTGTTTTTTTAAAAAATACGAATCACGTAAGTAAGAAATGCAAAATGAAGCTCACAAAGAATTACAGAAATTTTCTTGGTATAAGTTGCAATAACCATTTTTTGCTCACTATTTGATATATGTCTAATTTTAAAAATCCTACTATATCTAAGCGTGAATTAATGGAAGTATTCCTCTTCTTACCAAATAAGACAAATGCTCCATATAATGCACAAATAATTCTTGGCTACCTTCCTGCAAGTAAAATTCTCTATGCCCCAATTCTTTTTCTTGTCATACAGGAGAACTTCACTGTTCACTTTGTCTATGAATAAAATCCCAAAATTTAAACATTGCAACTCATAACAACTGCTCAGAATCCCACTGAGAACCCACACAGAGAGCTGCAATAATAAAAAGGAATCAGACCTATTAATTTTTGCTATGTTTTTATAACCCCAGCTTACATATACCCTGAATGTTTTTTCCATCATTAATTGTCCCAGCATTATTTTTCTCCTCAGCTAATAAATTGGTATTTTAAATCAATGCTAACTTTATTCCACTAATAAGCTAATAATTCAAAATGTACCTACTCACATTATACCCAAAATAGAAATTCTGCTTTTCAGAAGTGTACTATTAAGTTGCTTTTAAAAATATAAGGAATACTTACTACTTGAAGATCAATTTCTCCTAAAGATATGGTGGATTAAAAGCTGATTGCAGGGCCCATTCTTTCCCTTTGTCGGTAGTGGAAAGATTTTATGAGTGTTAGGAAGAAAATGGAACTGTCAAAATGGAATATAGATAAATTAATAATGAATTTGGGCAAAGATTTTCCATAATGAAAAATGAAAATTCAAAATATTTGGGCTTCAATGCAGTGAAATTCAGCAGACCTATTCAAAGGTTCTTGATTTCCTCTCTTGCTGCCACAATATTTAGGAACTTTGAAATGAAATTTCCTCATTTAATTTGAAATTAAGGAATTTAGATGTAATACTCAGGTGAACTCTTTTTTATCTCACAATCAAAGAAGCTCTACTATTTACCTTTTGCTAGTAACTAATCATTTAAAAAAGCAAAAAAAAACACAAAAAAACCCCAAACACTCACCAAAAAAAAAAAAAAAACCACAAAAACAAAAACCAATTTCTATAACCTCCCAAAAAAAGAAATAAGAATTACCTGGGGTTTATCACCTTAACAGCTACAAAGTGTTCAGTGCTTGCAGAGACATAGGGAGTTTCTTTTGTGGTGGCTTATACTTAATACTTCAGCAACAACTAAACTATGACTATGTGTCAAAAGGCTTTCATCAGTTAATCCCTTTGCTCTTTCTGAAGATATCTGGGTGGAAATGTTAGGAAAATTGTGACTTTTTTTCCTGACTCTCAGGCAAAAGAGTCTTAGATACACGTTGCTTTAGGTCAGAATACAGGCTGGTTTCAGTTTGCCATGAAACAAAAAGTAACACTCAAGAGGAAAAGGAGAGGGTAAAATCACATGTACACATAGCTGATTTGGTGTTTGAGAAAGCCACCAAATAACAGCATTTTCTCCCTTTCTTTCCCTAACCCGTCCACATATGGTGCACTGCAACTCATCAATTTATGTCACAGTTTTCACCCTACACCAAATCTGAGGTTTCTTGGCATGTTTACTTTTCAAGTGTATAACCACCTCAGCAGGATGCAATCTGAAGTCTAAAAAGCTGATTTAAAAGTATTTTTAAAAAATCAAGTTTAAAAAGATTTCCAGATTTAAAAATAGCAGTCTTATCAAAATTTTTGTTCACTGTTGATAAAACCATGGTTTTAGACTAGACATAAACCTGCTTTGTCACATGCCAAAATCCTATTACTTCTTTTCATTAGTTATGCAGAGCTCAAATATACCCATTAGATAACTAGAAAAGGCCATTGTGTGAATCAGTGAATTACTTGGTATTTTTGAAGAAGCATAAAATCATTTAGGTTGGAAAAGACCTCCAAAATCATCAAGTCCAACCTCTGATGTAATACCACTATGCCCATTGAACTACATCAAAAAGTGCCCTGTCCAGTTATTTTTTGAATACTTCCAGGGATGGTGACTCTACCACATCTCTTGTATTACCAGGACTCACAAATACAACAGGGTAAAAAAAATATGATTGTTTGATCTTGAATTGTAGGAATTGTAGCTCACAATTTGTTTAATGTGACTCATCTAATAAAGTATTCTCATTTTATAGGGTTTGGTGCTGACCCTTTGAAACATTCCAAATTTGCAGAATTATAATGTACATTAGAAAAAGTTCCACTGGATTTTTTTGGTCTACACTTGAAAAATATATTTTGAGTCAAGTGATGTCAAAATTATGTAACAGAAAATTCCTCTTCAGTAAGATAAATCAATAAGATGAATAACAAAAATCGACAAGACTGAAAGTTAGCAAGAATTCCTTTGGAGATGCATAAAATCATTATGCTTTAACCACTTGCTGAATGTTTAGAGTTCAAATAAAATGCAGCCCACACAGAGAGATATGCAGATATCTTTCACTTGTGATGTCATTAAAACAATACTTTTGCCTTTCTCTATGTCGCACATATAGCTTTTGTCTACAGAAAAGGATAAAATAATGTCAGAAGACAGTCTACTGTAGATTTCAGTATTTAAGAGACTGAAAATAGTATATGACAGCAACTGAGAAAAAAATCCTGGTTTTTGAGCTCATAGTTTCCTCTTGACAAAAATAGAATTGTATATGGGACAGCTGAAATCTTCTAGATCATCAAATTGGCTTCCATTCTTGATGTCATAAAATGTAGGTCTGGTATTTCATGGGATGTTCTGTATCACCTTTCTGTTCTGCTCTCCTTTCAACTTACAGTGTAACTGAATGGCAAGATGACTGGAGATCATTTTTATATGAGTGAAGGAAGCATAGAAAAAGTTTGGCTCATGTCCTGGTCTTATTCCAGAGTCACTTCTTCAAGAATGACACAGGAATAATATTTCATATAAGAATAAAACTTTAGGTAAATTCTGGATGTATCTGGAAAGAAATGACTAAGTTCTGTAAATATGTGCATTGCATGGGTCGTCAAATGCAATTTTCCTTAGAGATGTTGATAATCCCTTTGCAAAATACATGAAGTAGATTTTTTCATAATTACTCTTATGATATTTCTGATATATTTTTGAATAAACCTATATCAACTCTTTTTAACAGCCCTATCATATGTATAAATATATTCATATTTCTTGTCACCTGTAACCTCTAGGTCTTTGATTGGTTTTCTGTCTCTTTTCCTACCTTCATTACTTTCTGGAGTGCTGGTTCAATTTTCACAGATATTGCAAAAAACAGGTCTTGTAGATGCAGCTAGCTTTGAAATAAATGAGTAAAGTTCTACTACAAATGTGGAAGAAAGGAAGGCAATTTAAAATAGTGTTCTACCACTGTGCCTAAATCAGGCTGCATTAATTATATCTGGTGGGGGAAAATATCACTTAAAAATTATATTCTGTGCATGATGTTACAGCAAACATATATTGCTGAGTTTATGCATCTATTGGATTTTTCTAGCTCACCGAAAATAAATATAAATTATCTTGTTTTCACAACATTAATGAAGATTTGATATCTTTGGTGATATAGGAGCTCGCTTCTTCTCTTTCCCCTTTGCCTCATAAATCTTGCTGAGGAAGGTGTAGTTACTTCAATACATTGTTGATTTTTATACCATCTTTTGGGGTCAGGATAATGAGTTACAAAAATTACATTGATCTCATACCAGCTAGGTAAATCTTCCATGACCTTGTATTTTCTTTTCTTCCTCTCATCCCCCGTCCCCTTCAGTTTCCTTTATCAATTTTTCTAACACATCCTAGAGTCAGCTGCTTTCTGTATACAAATGATTCAGGAAGGCTGAAGATAAAAAAAACATGATACTTATATGCTGCATTGCAATAAACTTCTCTTCACAGGTCCTCTAGGTACAGGTAAGTTCAATTACATAGTTGTTTAATTATAGTCTTATCCCTGTACTGATATTCCTTCACTGCCATTCTTCCTTCTGTCTTGAATGAACTCTGGGAAACAGTAGAATAAAAAGACCATTTTAGTATGAGCTTGCATAATAATCTCACTTTGATCTTCCATAGAAATTCTGCAACCTTAAATATTGATCATAGAAAAAATGCTGCTTTTCCTCAAGATATTACTGAAGAAAAGAACTTGTGTCATTGCACAGAGTCATAAAGCAAATGCAGACATTTTACTTTTTGCCACAACAAGGGTTTCAGGACTTCACATTGATAGCAAGGGTGATCTTAAGAATCCAGAAGTAGAAACAAAGACTGAAATATCCCCTGAAAATAGCTAACCAACACATTAAATTCCCAGACATTATCTTGAAAACTGGAGTTCTATGTTCGTGCTACATTGTTTCCTTTCTCAGTAATCATACCACAGAATCAGTATTTTCTGTAATCTTCAGTTACATCAGTCCATTCAGTTACATTAGTATTTTTACTAATTACATTAGTATTTTCTGTAATCTACGTGATACACCTCTGCCTTATTGTTCTGAGCATTATCTATATTCTGAATGAAACAGAAACTTTGGTAAAGATAACATGTGGGACAATCACAGATTTATAATAGTGCAGTCATAGACAATGAAGACTATTTTCCAGACTTCTGTGATGAAACATAAGCAAATTCCTCACCAGCTATATTTTGTTTTCTTCTCTTAACTCTATAACATGCATAGGAGTCCTGGCACTTTTATTCTCTCTAAGATTCTCTCTTATTTCAACGGTACTTGTCAACTGACTGCTACAGATAAGAGGTAGGAAAACTAAAAGTGAGTTTGGTATTGCAGAGACATTTTGTTTCTTTCTTGTTTGTCTCAATTTTTACTCTTCTGGACAAGGCTTGAAAATAACGGAAATTCTCTAAAAATTCCGGTGTTTTTCTTCTGTAACAATATATGTTTAGGGCTTGGGCACTGGCATGGGAGTAAAAGATTCTCCTAATAAAACAAACTCAAGAACTAGAAATATCCTTGGAGAAATCATTATTGGCAGAAACAAAGCCACGATCACTTTTGAGCAGCCTTACTGGAAAAAATTTAGCTCATTTTAATATATTAAAAATTAGAAATAATCAGCATTATTGCCACTAAAAGAAAGCTTTGTATTCACAAATGAGAAATCATGTTCGCTAATAAAGACATTGTTATAACACAAGAATAGCCAGGCATTTTTAAAATCATTGAAGGTTAGCAAAAAGACTTTCAAGGTAATGTTACAGAACCTAGAGAAGAGGTAGACCTTGTTGCCAAATTGCCATAGCTATTAAATAAAAATAGAAACAGAATCAATATCAGCCACTGAGAAAATAAAATTATTTAAAACAACCACATTAATTTCTCAAATCTAGTGGTTAGTTTCTCTGCACAATGTTCCCATGGCTTTTGTCAGGTGGATTCAGTCCCTGACCAGAACTAACAAAATAAAAAGAAAAAAGAACCAGATGTATGATGCCAGTTTCAGAAATTGGATCCTTTTTCTCTGTATTTTGATGATGTGAGTCAGTAATCAATGTTTTATCTTACATTTTTTAAAGATTTAATAATTATACCAAGCTTAGAGTTCAGCAGAAAAAGCTAAATATATTCTATCAACCTTCCTCTGCTATTTTTTCTACTGCAAAGAGAAGTAATTTCCAGTTCATTCCTTTAGAAAAAGAGTATCTCTCAAGGGTAGAATATTTTGATTACTACATAAAAATACAAAAGGTTTGTTTTACATACTTTCCATATCCTGGGTAAATTTAAACCTAGTAAAGTGGCTGAACCATGAGAAAAAGCTTTATCAATATTCTGACACTGATGCAATGAAAAAATATTGAATATTCCTTCTAGGTGTAAAATTTTCATCAACTTCCTTTTATCTCACCAAAATATTTAAACTGTTAATATTGTCACTCTGCATACAAATCAGTGCTGTAACAGACTTGTACCAAACACCATACAAGAAGCTTATGAGCTGCACAGAGACATACGAAGCATTATAACTTGAATTCTCTTACAGAATTTAATTTGTAGATGCTCGAATTTTCTGGTTTCTAGACCTGCCACTAGAAAAGGGAATTTTTGTCAATCCATGTGAATGGAAATGTGATAGTGCACTGTGCTCAAGATAGTGCACTGTAACACAAGAATAGCAGGCTATCATACTGAGGCTCACTCCATACTACTAATTAGGAAAGTGAGATGAGACAGCTTTAGGTGTTATGCTTCACAGCAGAAGAATTGTTCAAAGAATTTGAATAAAAGGTAGTCTTTTGACTTATTCTTTCATTGGACTGTATCCAGAGATCACTCCTTGAGACTTTATTCTGATATTTTCATTTAGATGGGCAGTCACACAGAAAAAAACCACTAGGATTTGTGGAAACTTAATAGTCTGCATCCCAATGTGATAGTCTTATGGGTAAAATGGTGATTTCATGATGTGTCTACGAATGGCATCATTTTTGGTGTGAGCTCCAGTTAAATGAATCTCAAACGGAATCTTGCTTGGAATAGCAGTCAGTAAACATGCAGAAAGTATTTAGATAGTGTAGGGGGATAGAATATAAGTAAATAAAGGAAGTATAGATTGTAATCTTACCCTCTAAAGAGTTGCAGCTGAGCCAATTATTAAGGATTAGGAGCAGGCCTGATTTTAACAGGCCACAGCTGTAGCCAATCAGAAGAGTGTTATAAAAGAGTGGATTGGTTGGTTGGAGGGAGCTGGAGTCAGTTGGCTGCTGTGAGGATGAGGAAGAGTCAGTGCCTGGAGGAGCTGCCTACAAGAAACATCAAGGAGGTACAAAACTCTAGCAATATCAAACCCTTGCAGTGTAATGTCAACAAGGTAAAAGAATAATTAAAATATTTTTAAAAAGTTATATTGCATGTTGTTGTTGTTGAATAAATACCACTTATAAATAATTTCCATAGTGCTGAATATATATGTCTTTTTACCCAACATAAAGGAAGAAATCCCTGGTAGTACAATTAATACTATGCAAGATGTTGATTTAAAAGGTCTGCAAGGGATACTGAGCTACCTCTTCCTCTGCTGTAATAGCAATTTTGAAGCTAGCCAAAGCGGTGTTCCTTTTAAAACTTGCTGTTACTATGCTACTATTGTATGTTGGGCTGGGAGGCATTTAAACAGAAAAAGAGTGAGCTGAAAAATGCTCACAAATTTTTAGTCCTGAACCAGGCTTTGACTAATAGATCTAAATTAAAAGTAACCAAACCAACAACACCACCACCACAGTTCCCCCACATACACACAAACCCCCAAATGAACAACTCCCCTTAATGAATATTTAAATACTTCAGTCAAAATTATGTGTAGTGCAGGCACTTCAGGATCAAGTGGCTGTCCTGAAAACCTTGATTGGTGGTTCCTTAGACTGGATTTATGATATCTTCAGTTGGATGAACTTTTAGACTCAGCTGGCCTTGTGAAGACACAACGCTATAGAGGGAAAAAAAAATCCAGAAACATCACCATCTCCCTATCTACCACTAGAAATAACTCTTTTTCAAAACTGGTACCTTGGTCTTCGTGCATGCCCTCCTTAACAGGTGAAGTATTCTTTCATTACAGCCCCAGATCCCAGCGCTTCTCTAATACTATGGTAAACGTGGTTCATTTAGTGATAGAAGACTAAACTCCATACCATGACCTAACCATGCTAGGTACTGACCCACAAGTATGGTATCAGAGACCTCCCACTCAAATCCTCATATGTACATGGACTTAATAGGAAATTCATTTGCACATGAATTTGAAACTTTGTGCTCAAATTTTCTGAGACTTTGGCTGTTTGACTGTACTGTCTTTAACTTCATGACTCCTACCCCTGCTTTTCTATAAAAACATATTCTATGTTTTTACAGAACCATAAAAATTTTTGGGTTGGATGCAACATTTAAAGACCTACTGCAGGTCCCTTGCTCTGGACAGTGACACAGTTCACTAGGTCAGGCTGCTAAAAGCCCCATTCAACCTGAACACTTATAGTGGTGTGACAGCCACATCTCACTCTCATCATAAAATATTTCCTGCTTATGTTCAATTTAATCATCCCTCTTCCAGTAAAAAACCATTGCTCCTTGTCTTGTCACTGCAGGCCTTGGTAACAAAAGTTTCTCTCCATCTTTCTTTTAAGACTTTTTTGTATGTTGTAAGGCCTCAATAAGGCTTCCTCTCCAGGCTGAACATCCCCAGAAATCTAAGCTTTTCTTCACAGGAGATGTGTTCCCTCCTTCTGACAATTTTTATGACCTTCCTCTGGACCTGCTCAAAGATCCTTATGTCTTGCTTATACTGGTGAGTCCAGAGTGTGGTGCAGTACTCCAGGTGGTGTCTCATGAGAGTGGGGTGGAGTGGAGAGGAAAAATCACCTCCCTTGATCTGCTGCTGGCCACAAAAATTTTGATGCAGCCCAAACTGTGACTGCCTTTCTAAGATGAAAGTTCACATTTTTAGCTTATATAAAGGACTTTGTACTTGGCCTTGTTGAATTCATGAGGCTCATATTGACCCACTTCTACAGGCTGGGAAGGTCCTGGATGGTAACCCTTCCCTGAAGGCTACTGTTCCTTCCATGATTCTATAACAGCAGACAGGCACTTGTATTTCTGTTTCTGGTGTAAAAGTCCAAAGGTGGAGGATATTCACAGTGCCTCCGTAAGCACACAGAGGTTTTTGTTTTTTTTTCATTTGGATTATCTACTGCTTGATTGATGGTGTGAAATACATCTTCTATCCAAGAAAAAGTTATTTATTTCCTTCAAAAATAGAACAGGTTTCTCCTATGTGGGTAGACCATCAAAGTTTTTGAAGAGATAGAATTTCCCATGTGGGAAATCTGCATGACTGGGCAATAAGCACCAGATCAGTCTGCTTTTTAATATAGCCCAGGATTTAAAGAGTATTTTCAATTGAAATTCTAATTTATTAGTAAAATATTATTTTTTCAGGGTAAGTAGGTTTAGATCCCAGTATAAATTTCAGTATTGCTAGGAAAGATATAACTTTCATGAAGTGACAAGGCAAAAAAATCATGTTTTATCTCCCCTATGTATTAGCTAATCCACAGTTTTGAGAAGCTCTTTCTGAAGACTTATCTCATAGAAACTTTAATCTCTATCAGCAGTTCTCCTAATACATACTCCCAGTTGTGAGTATATCCCCACTTCTTGTTTAGTAATTTATTCTATCCTGGGATTTGTGTGAGGCATTATGAAACAAAATAAAGAACTAGAATAAAATACATAGGAATGTACATAGGCCAAACATCTCAGAGAAATGGGCTGGCAAATAGCTTTCAGTAGCACCAGTGACTGGCTGGATGTACAGAGCTCTTAAAGTACTTTGAAGTTCTGAGACTTCAGAGTTAAGTAAATCCAGAGGACAACCATAGGACCATTTATATGATCAAAATAAAATTAATTAGTAATGTTAACCCTAACAAATTTTAAAAATTTTAAAAATATTTTAAAAGAGACAGGAGGGAAATATATTCATGGGGATCAACAGAAGAAGTAGACTTGTCATTTAACCTCTTTCTCTCTTTCTGGTAAAATGACTAAAACATCATTATGTTTTGGGAACTTAATAAATCTTTATAAAAAAGTACTCTTATGATAGTCACTGCTTTAGGGGATATCACATCTACTCTTCCCTGAACCTTTTACAAGAGAATATCAGGAAAAGATTACATTAGCATCTATTCCAAGAAGATTTATATATAAAAAGAGCAAGCTGCCTCTCATATTCTGAAATTGTGAAGAGACAAGCAATTTCTTGGAGTGCATAATATTTTTTCTTGAGGACTACATTTTTGAAAGTCTTATAGTTCCATAGTCCCACAGTCAGGACAAAACAATTGTATTTGAATCTAGTTCACAAAAAAAAAAACCCAAAACCTACAAAACACCACAGATCTCAGCTTCCTAAATATGGTACTACAAAAATTAAAAAGAGACATATTAATTCAAAGGTTAGGAGAACCGCAGAACAACAATATACGTATATCAGGGTGCACTTAATATTTGTCTTTTTGAGGGGTGGTGGTGTTTATTTTGTTTTAAGATTGGCTTTTGTCATCAAGGTCCATTTCTAGCTGGAGATGACTGAGAGACATCTGCTTTTTCTCTAAAGGAAGCTAAGGAAACATTATAGGAATTGACTAATAGAATGATATGGCTTGAAGAGGGATTTAATATGAAGCAGTTATTAAATTTCAATTTATATTGGAACAGCTGAGCTCACAACGCATTGCACAGCACCTGAATCACAATCTAGGGCATTCCCACATTTCTTCTTAAAACATCATGCAATGTTTTCACTGATGCACCTATCTGAATTCCGGAACTTTATGTGGGTAGATTTTAAAAAGTTTTCTGAGCTATTCTGATTCAGGACTGACTGATCTTAATTTAAATATTCTGATATATGTAAAGAAATTTCTTTTCACAAAATGCATTCGTTGGGGAGAAAGGTGGTATCAGATATAAACAAACCCACAGTTTAATAATTTTATCTACTTTTTCTCCTCAGAACACAAATGCAAAGTTAGATATGTTTCTAAAGACATTGCCACATATAGTACTGTCTGAAACACTGACAAGTTATTATTTTTTTTTTTAAAAACATTTATTAACAGCACTCTTCATGGTTTTTTGTGTATTGCTCTTAGACAGGACACTCTGAAAGCACATTTAAAAACTTTTAGTTGGTCTTTAGTTGTCCTAATACTTTCTAAAAATAAATGTTGAATACCTCTCTTTGATTTGTATATTAGGAATTATAGAAATGAAATATGCATCACTCTACTTGTAGTACACAAGGTCCCAGGCTCTCGCACAAGTCCTGCACAGAGCAATTCGTTAAACCGCCTGTGATGCAATAAGCAGAAATTACTTGGTGCCTTATATGCACCAAAAAAATCTCACTGCAATAGCTGAAATGCTTTAATGAATGATTGATATGAAGGGCATAAACATCCCTCATGCTCATGCTGACAAGCTTTTTCAGCAGTACAGTGTTCTCTCTAGTAAAATGAGGGAGAAAACTGAATATCTAGCTCAGAAAGAACAGACTGAGGTTCACTATATTTCCAAACAAGTAATCTTGTTTAACATCTTTGTCGGTGATGTGGACAGTGGGATTCCATGCACCCTCATCAAGTTTGTCCATGACACCAAACTGTGTGATGTGGTGAACGTACTGGTGGCAAAGGATTCCAGAGGGACCTCACCAAGCCAGTCCATGTGAACCCTCATGAAGTTTAACAGGCAAAGCATAAGGTCCTGCATCTGGATCAGGGAAATCCTTAACACAAATACCAGCTGGGTGGAAAATGAATTAGAGGCAGCCCTGAGGAGAAGGACTTGGGGGTGTTGATTGATGAGAAATTTATGAGCCAATAATGTGAACTTGCAGTGCAGAAAGCCAGCCATAACTTGGGATGCATCAAAAGCAGCATGGCCAGCAGGACAAGGAAGGTGATTCTGCCCCTCTACTCTGCTCTCCTGAAACCCCCACCTGGAGTGCTGAATCTAGCTCTGGGGTCTCCAGTACACATAGGACATGGACCTGTTGGAGCGAGTCCAGAGGAGGCCACAAAGATGATCAGAGGGCTAGAAAAGGTCTACTATGACGACAGGCTGAGAGAGTTGGGGCTGTTCATCCTGGAGAAGAGAAGGCTCTGGGCCTTCTCTTAGAGCAGCCTTCCAGTACCTAAGGGGATTGGTACAGTACAAGAGGGTGGGAGAGGGATTTTTTACAAGAAGCCTGTAGTGATAGGACAAAGGGGAATGACCTTAAGCTCAACAGCATTAGATATTAGGAAGAATTTCCTAACTGTGAAGTTGGGGAGGCACTGGAACAGATTGCTCAGAGAAGTTGGATGCTCCACCCCTCTAATTGCTCAAGGCTAGATTGAACAATAGGCTAGGGGTCTGAGAAACCTGGTTTAATGGAAGGTGCCCTTGCGCACAGCGGGGAGGTTGACACAGATGATCTTTAAGGTCTCTTCCATCCCCAAAACATTCTGTGATTCTGCTCCATAGTTAATCAGACAAATACTTAGGAAAAAATAAATTAAACTAGGAGGTGACAAGAAAAAGATTAAGAATACAAATTAACATGTCTATAGCAAGCATCAGATAAGTAAATACAGGCTTAGAAAAATAACTGGAAGCTGGAGGTCAATTAGGGCAGATACAACAGGGGGCTTATGAAGTTGAAATTTAGAGAAAAAAAGCTGTGCTGGAACAAAAGCTGCCCTTATTTTCAAAGGTCAAATTCTGATCAGTTAGGAAGTTATCTTTGGTGTGAAATTTCTGAATGCAAGTTATGGATTTCTCTTTATTGCACTACTAGAATAAGTCCTTAACAAGTCTAAGCTACTACTTTAACAAGTAGTAGCTTACAGTCCTGCTACTCTGATTCAGATTATCTCTGGCAGTCTCAACATTGGTTTTCATCTGAAAAGAAACTCACTTGAATTTTGTAATTACTTCAAATTTAGTCAATTTTTATTTCACTTTTCAATGATTGACAGCAGCTTTCGTGAGACTATATTTGTTCACCTGTAACCTTTTCTGCTTCTGAAATGTTTTACTTGTATATTTTTCTTGATCTCCTCAGTGTCACCTCCAGTGATTTAGATTTGTTATTTCATACTGAGTTATTTGATTTCTTGTCTGTTAAGATTTGTTTTATTTCTATAGGGTTGTGACTGGTATAAGTGAATTTTTGACTTCCCCTGGAATTAATTGTCCTTCAATTCATAGATTATAGTTTAGAACTGAAAAATAAAAGGGCATATTTACAAAGCATCTGCTGCTTGTATAGTACAGCACTTGTGTTCAAAAGGAAGACTGTTTGAACTTTTATGTGTTATCATACCCCATAAGTTTTCCCTTCAGCTGTCATTTGAGATCTCAAGCCTGTTTTCCAAGGCAGTATTGTATAGAAACTGAAAAGACAAGTTAATCTATGTTTTTAATAGAAAATTAAAGTGCTGTGCTGTCACACATAGTTGCTGCAGTCACATGTGAAAGATATATGAGAGATATAAGCAAAATTAAAAAATAAAACCCCAAAATTCAGTTGACAAAGTTACTAAAGAAAAGAATTCATTGAAAAATATATTTAAAAGGTGGTGTTATTTTTTTCCTATACCCCATTCCCTAAATTATGCCTAAAGTTAAAGAGGACATATTTTCTCATAAAGTGTTTCAATATAATACAATCCTTTAATCTATGGAACCTGTACTCCATACATTCTTTGTGGGGTCAGCTCAATTTTTAAACAGGTAAGTATTTCTCAAAGATATTTTCAAGCTGGTAAAGAATAAAAATTGCTCACCAGAATAAATAATTTTCTGGATCAAGCTTTTCTATTTAATAATTCTTTTGCACTTATTTTGTATGTTCATTTGTTTGCTTCTAATGAGGGAAATAAGGGCAGTCATTGCAGGGTATTCTAACATCTCAGTGTTTAGCAAAATCCCAGAAATGCTCACCTGTGTGATCAAGTGAAGATAGTGCTGTGGGTTTCCTTCTGCAGTCTGAGCCAACACTGCTGTGCAGAGAGAGTTGCTTCGCTCCCATTCAACAATGCCTGAAACAGTTTGTGACAAATTGTGCAGCAGAATGGTTGGAGTAAGGGGTAATTGTCAATACCAAGCTGTGCAGATGTGGTCCTAAATGTCCAGGATCTCAGTGTTTTGCTTTCTCATGTATTTCCAGTAGCATACAAAGGCTGTGTTTTAATTCTCTGTATGCAGACACCTGTTACATTCTAGAAAGAAGTAGTGTAAAAGCAGGAAGGAAGAAAGACTTCAGAATATCATGCCAGTAAGGAAAATACAGGACCTGGATGAGAAACTAAGGGGTCAATTGCGCACAAAGGGATTTCTAAGTATAACCACTGAATGGGTGGAAAGGCTTGGAAGTTCAGCAATGACATCTTCCAGGCAAAGAGCTCCAGTGGTCCTTCTGAGCCAGTGATCAACCTTTACTGAGAGCCTAGGATTATCCTGAGAAGTAGACTAGTGAAAAAATTGCTCTCACTCTTCTATCATGATTTTAATTGCAGTGTGTCATTCACCAGTATTTTATCTATCAAAAGAAACTTGATTTCTCAAAAGTCAGAGTGGCCCTACCCACCAGAGGAAGGGACTATTACATAAGAAGAACATTGATTTCCAAAGATTATTTAAATTTTTTATGGATATACATATTGCTCCTTGTTTTGTATTGTATATGAGTAGTACCATTCTGTCAGCCTCAGAGAGCTGGTGAGTATGGAACTTAAATATATAGTATAAGTGTAAAAATTCCTCAACAATGCTCATATACCTTCACCAATGATTTATATATTTGCCCCGGGTTTGCTCAAATGCTTAATTCAATTAAAAAAAATGCTTATAATTGAAAAATCTTCATCTTATATTAAAAAAAGTTGTTTATATTCATTCTTGTCTGCTCACTTAGGGATAGGAATGTGAAAGCAACATATTTTTATTAAAATATTTATAAAATGAGCTAGTAGCTTTCTTAGAGGAAGTTCCCTATTTATTCTGTTTGGAAATGGTAACAAGTAGGCTTGAAGGAACACTTAACCTTTAAAACAAGGAAATTAAAATTCTTTACCACATGCTGCTAAATGCTAAAGCTGAATTTTCCTTTGCTAATTCGCATAATAATAATGCCACCCAGAATATTTGTCATAAAATCCAAAGTTATTTTTTTACAAAACACATCCACCCACCCTGAAGACACACCTTAAATGATCTCTATTCACTCTACTAATGAAAAAGAAACAAATATTCTATTGTGAAAAGATGAATGACATTTCAGGCACAATTCCCTTTGCAAAGGAGAACTATTTAAGTAATTTGTCATGCATTTTTGCCTGCTTGTTTGTCTCGTCAGAGTACACGTGAACAGATTTCTTAATGAGACACATTTGTTTTATTTGGATAATGTTTGTGCAGCTCTTTGAGCATGTAAAGTGCTATGTAAGTGCTCAGTGTTATTCAGCCCAATCCTCAGTCACGACCTCTATTGTTTTTGGATTCCTGATATAGCCTATTATCAGGAAAGGAAAGAAAAAATAATTTTAAAATTATGTCTCATATAAGACTGTGACTTAGATCTGTTGAATTGTAACCACAGAATAAGGAAGCAGAATATCAGACTAAATTCCTCTTTCTAAAAGAGAATGGCAAAATGAAAGAGAAAAAGGCTCGATCTGAAGGACTTTCCAGTTATGGTTAAAAATCCAGAGTACACATACATGTCATAAGTTCAGATTCAGTCCAGGTCACTAATAGCTGAAAATCATTACCACCTGAAAGTTATTTAGCTGCCCATATGAAAATATGTTAGTGTTCTAAGGTCATAGAGAAGAGAAATCTGTATATTTAACATTGTCATCATATTAGGTAGTATGTGCCTTTTGGAAATGGCCTTGAGGCTGATTTTTAGCTCAGAGCACTTCTGTTCCAAACTAACATAAATTAAGTTCTTCATTAGAACCTTCTAGATAAAATTAACACAGAGCCCTGGAAGTTAAAAAAAGACAATGAGAAATGCATTATTATATGGGAGGGGAAAATAAAATTAAAATTCTACATGTCACACAGCACATCAATTTGTCATGAAGAAAATTCTTGTGTTTATTGTATAGAGAGATTTAGGAAGTTCTTGTGCTAGATCTTTTTAAAGAAATGAGCTTGAGAAAATATTTCCAAGCATAGAACAGACATTAAAACAAACTGAAAGACTAAGAACCAACAAATCAGCAATATTATGGCTAGTGAAGATTTTTAAATGAGCTTTATTAAACCATGGAAATTTCAATTATGTATATATTTTACTGGCTAAATTCTATGTAATTAACTAATTAAGTACTACTAAAATTTGTCTTATGGTTAGAGAAAGGAAATGTTCAGAGATTTGTGTGGGGGCTTGTACTCCTCAATGCATTTGCATCTAACTCTCACCATCCATGAAGACATTGCAGTTAAAATGAGGTTGTTTTGGGTTGCTTTTTTTTAAAGTTGATTCAATTGACCTATTCTGCAGTTACTTCAGCTAACAGAATCACCTAAAAAATTCATCCTGATTTTAAGAGTTATTTTAAAGAAAGTTTATCTTGTTAAAATTATTTAAAGTTACTGGGATTTGAGCTCCTTAATTGTTCTTTGGTGACATGCTGCACAATGAAGTCACACCTTTCACAGAGACGCTCTTTTGAATTCGAACTAATAAAAGGCAGTAGGGAGAAAAAGGGGCATTTTACAAGGTTCACTTCCTCACAGGCTTTTATGAAATCATTTATGCTTTTAAGCCTGAAAAATTGCAGTAAACTAGAATCCCAATAGACTTGAAGATCAGGGCTATGATATCTAAATGCTGCTTCACCATAACACTTGGTCTTTGAGCTCATTTATATTAACAATAGACAGAAAAGCAGCCAGATACTATCACTATTACTTTCCATTTCCAGATGAGACTTTTGCACTGGGTTCATTCCTCTCTAGTCCTTTTCAACGTACAAAAAAAAAGTCGCAGTTTATTTTAGCTAAACTAGAAAAGCTTTGGAGACATTCTCAGCATAAATATCCATGTGTATTGAATTTGCATGGCTAGGTTTTGGTAGCAGAAGAGACTGGGGTGGCTTGTGTGAGAAGTTCCCATAAATTTCCCCCATGTCTGACAGAGCCAATGCCAGCTAGCTCCAGGACAGACCTGCCACTCGCCAAGGCTGAGCCCAACAGAGAGGGCAGTTACATCTCTGTGATAAATGTATTTAATAAGGAAAAAATATTATTGTGTTGCAGTGTGATGTAAGAGCCTGTCTCAGTATCCCAGTTCTTTACCCAGGTGTGCTAATACCCTCTCCCTTCCCCCTCCCTTGCCCCTGCTAAGTGCTGTTCATCAGTCTTAGCATTCCAGCAAGGGCGTCGTGTGATTGGTGAAGTTCAAAAGATGCTTCTCAGCCCTAGGGACACTGGGCTATCCAGGTGTCATTTCTCCCTGAGACTTCCCCCCCCCCCCCCTTTACCTGGTTGGTGGGATGCCCACCCCTTCCCTCCTCCTCTCCCTGGGATTAAAAGGCACAGAGACCACACAGTTCGCTGTTCTGTTGGAGCTGCTGCTGCGTTCAGAGGCCTGTGGGCCAGGAATAAAGCTCTGGATCTAAACCCTCCAGCAGAACCCGTCTCCTTTTTCCTTCACTTCACCTAAAGCCTTTCCGCCAGAGGTAAACCTGAGCTCCTGCATGCCTGGACTTGTCCCAAGTACCCAGCTGCAGCATCCAGCCAGCCAAAGGTGTCTCTGAGGTGAAACCATCACAGCTGCTGCCCTGGTCAAGCAGCAAGAGCCAGACCAGCCCAGGCACGTTCCATCCAGGCAATATTGGGATTTAATTCCAATATTATTGCACAGATGTAATTTCACTAAGAGAATAGAGGAGGGAGCACATGTGAGAGGAACAACTCTGTGGACACGAAGTTCAGTGGACAAGGAGGTGGCAGAAGTGCTCCAGGTGCCAGAAATAAGACTCCCTTCCAACCCATGGCAAAGATCCTGATGTAGCAGCTGTGCCCTTGCATGGAAGACCACAAAGATGCAGAGACCCACCTGCATGCCATAGAGTAGACCCAGGCAAAAGCAGGTGGATACCTGAGAGAAAGCTGTGACCCCCCAGGGGACACACACACTGGAGCTGAGTCCGGGAAGGGACCTGTAACCTGTGGAGAGAGGAGCGTACACTGAAGCTGGTTTGCTGGTAGGATTTGTGGTCCTGTGGGAACTCATGGTGTCTGTCTGTGATGGACTGCACCTTCTGGAAAGGGAAACGCATTGGAGCAGTTCACGAAGAACTGCTGCCTGTGGGAAGGACTGATATTGGAGCAGATCATGGAGGACTGTCTTCTCTGGGTGGAATTCAACACTAGAGCCAAGGAAGGACTCCTCTCCCTCAGCAGTGGCAGAAACAGCCTGTGAGTTTTCAAGATTTGTTTTATTTCTCACTATCTTGCTCTGATTTTGATTGGTAATAAATTCAATTAATTTCCCCAAGTCAAGTCTGTTTTGCCTGTGACAGGAAGCAATGAGCCCTGTTCTTATCTCAACTTATGAACCTTTTTGTTATACTTTCTCACCTTTGTCCATTTGTGGAGGACAGTGATAGAGCAGTTTTGCTGGGTACCAGACATCAAGCCAGGTCAATCCACACGCTGTGCAAACCAGTTTTGCCTATCACCCACCAGCCTTTAGAACATAAGCCTGGAGAACACAAGTGTTGGCTTCCTACCTGCTGAAATATGCATATATATTTCTATATCACTCAAATACTATCTTTACAGTGTTGAGAAGGAAAGCAGAGATGACAGAACTTTGTTCTAAACCAAATATTTTTTTCATTATTATCTTCTGAAGGCTGCTGGACCAGAACCAAGACTAGATTAAAACTAATCATTAAAAACTTATCACCCTCTGTGAAGCTGTAGGAACAGCTGTCTCTGTGCCTTCATGCCTAAGACCACCACATCAGTCAGGTAAGAAAACTTGATGATCAGCAGTGCATATCATCATCATTCGTTCAATGCTATTTTCTTTTTTCAATTAAAATTACTTCCAAATCAAAAAAAAATCCAATTTCTTTTTCATTAATCCTGACCATGTTTTCCCATCATATTCACAGAGCAAATTTCACAGTTTCTGTTTAACAGATGCAGCTTGACCTGACTAGAACTTGACCTGACTAGAACATCAGCATTGTATGATACACCCAGTAAATTAAGTATAAAGAAAAATTATGGCTGTGTTCAGTCAGTGCTTGGGTAGAACACTGCAACCCACAGCTTGCCTGCATGCCATCGAAGGAGGACTACTTGGGAGAGCTGAAAGTCTTTCCATCCCTCCCTGCAGGTATCCAAACCTTGTGGTGCTGTACTAATGGAATACTATGCCTCTGGGTAGGCTTGGGGGTTCTGCATGCTCCAGAAGTTTCATATTCCCTCCCTGGTGTCATAGAAAAGATAACTGAGGATAACCAAAAGTTACTGATGTACTCAATAGGCTCAAAATAATCTTCGAAGTATGGCATGCACTCTACAGCAAGTCCTTTTTGTTTACTAATATCAAATAAGGTCTCGGTTAGCGATGTTAAACTTATATTGAGTGCATTTTCTGAAATAGAAAAAATAAACCCTCCAAATATTGTACATTCGTACTTTCATACATAAAAATATTGAATATTAAAACAGTGAAAATTTGGTACTCCAGAAATGATAATTTTAGAGACTCAAAGAGTTGTGAGAATTTAACACAGCTGATGCAATATTTCAAGAGAAGATTAATTGTGAGGTTTGTTGAAGTGGAAGACTAAGTGTATTTTCCTTTTGGTATTATTTTTTCACAAACTATGTGCTTTTTTTACCTGCTGCATAAAGCTTTTAGATATGTGACACTGAAACACTTAGGAGCTAATACACTAACACAGCACACACAGAGGACTTGACTTATATTTCAACCTGGCAGCTGTCTTTCCATTTGCTATTTAATAAACTCAGCAGCTTCATTTATATTTTTTCATCCTAATTTTATTATGTGGAGCTTTCAGAGGCCATGCAGAACACTGCTTGCAAGAAAAAGTGGATGGGGCATTTTAAAGCCACATATTGTTATTTTCAAAAGAACAGCTCTTAGACACTACTCAGAACTTCTGTGTTTATGCATCAAGTCATTCCAAACCACTATGTGGAAAGAAAAAAGAAAAAGTTTCATTTCATTCAACACTGCTCACTGTGCTCACTCTTAATAAGGAAAATTTATGTCATAAAATTATATTGCACTCCATTGGAATGTTTTTAATTACTCTTTTTAAAAATTTATTTCCTTAATATATTGTTGCATAATTTCAGATATAGTCAGTACCACAATTTGTTTGCTTTGGATTTGGCGTAGAATTTATTTTTAATCTATTAAAATACATATATAAAAAAATCTTCTTGTAAGTATAAGTCACAAAAAGAGAAGCAGGACCTAGTCTCAGCTTCAAATCATGTTAGCTTTGTACTCTACTTTCGCAATATTAACTAAGCAGCTAATACTAAGTACTAATATTAGAAGTTACTAATACTAAATAGCATGGATGGTACTTGGTGCAAGGATTCTTGACTGAAAAAGGAGGCCTATTATCAACATGCCCTAATTTTTGCCACAATGAATGTTTTAAATGCATCATTTTTCCCCAGCCAAATTCAAACCTTAAGGAGGAATCCTCCTCCACTTAAGGAGGTTCCCATTCAGCCTTTTCCATTCCTTTCTCAGACAATTCTCCACCTTATCCAGCACCAGCATGAACAAAACATCAACTTTGTAATTTTACTTTTTTTAATGTATCATTCATCAATACATTCCCATCATTGATTTGGGTACTGGGGTGGGATGACCCAATAAAAAACATAACTTACTTTTTTACACCTTCCTAGTCTAATTTTCTCTCATGTTTGACATGGGCTACACGCAGTCTATCCTATCCTATTCATATGGTGAAAACATAAGCAGCACAGGAGGGTAGGTATGTATTGCTTTTTGTCTGCTGCTATATGCTTCTGTCTCTTCCACTATTTTGGGCTTCTTCATTTTCCACTGCTCTGACATGTGTTGTCAACAGGCTCCTGGCCTCAGAGATGTCCCTGCCTCAGTGTGGGTCATCCACAGCTGCAGCCCTTCAGGGTGTGTGTCACAGCAGGGGTCACCTGTGGCCACACAGTTCCTCAGCAGTCTCTATGCCTTAATGTGTGTCCTCCAAAGGCTGAAGTCCCTTAGGAGTGCTCCTTCCCTGACAAGGGTCACCCACAGCCAGAGTCCCCAGCTCACGAGGTGTCCCGAAGCCAATATGGGTCACCTCTTTGCAGGACACTAGCTCCAGCCTTGCCCTTAGCTGTCTCCTCCTTAGCATCTTTTCTACCATGTCTTCCTAAAACTGTATCCTTCTGTATGACTCCACTGCATCCAGAGCCTCACCAGTCCCTTGGGCCTGCTGTTCTTCCTCAAAAATGTACTACAGTGTTCTCTGTTGGGCTGCAGTTTCAACAGGTGATGGGCTGCTCAGCTCAGTGTCAGACTGCGCCAAAATAAGCACTGGGCACTCCATGGCCTCCTCCACAAAGGTCACCTGCAGCTCCTTGCTCCAAAAGCCTTACCATGTATACTCCATACAGTCACAGTGGTTCTGGATATGACTCTGGATACTAGCCACATTATTGTTACATGCTATAACACACATATAGGCCGTCTAAAATTCCCTAAATCTTTATACCAGCTTTTTCATCCTCTGAAATGGAGATACTGGTGTTTTGAAATCTTCCAGATGTCTTTTGGAGCTCACTATTCAGCTAGCTGTCATATATTCAAATGGCAATCATATATTAAACTAGGACAGAGCTCTGACTTTTCCTTCTGCAGGTAGTTTTAGCTGTCAATCAATCAAAGCTAATCACATTAATGAAATTCATAAATAAAGTAAAAGCAGAATGAAGAACAAACACCTTCTGAAAAAAATAAATAACACTTCAAAAGCTATTATAAAAGCACAGACTGAGAAAAACAAAGGGAAATTTACCTTGGAAAAGTCAGGCTAATGCATCTGAGCAAAGCAAATCTGAAATGCTGGCATTTAATATGACATAACTTTGAGAAGCCATAACATTTTCAAGAGGCCATGGACTGATGATGCAACTGAACATCAGGGTAGAGCATCCTGAATCAGAGACAGCAATGACTTCTTTACACTCTGATTCAAAGTGGGCACTATGCTGCAAAAAGATACAGCTGAATTTGAACCCTGCAAACCACAAGGTTGATGTAGAAGGAAAGGAAGACAAAAGTAAAAACTTATCTGTGAAGGAGGATACATGTGCTTATTGATTTGGTTATTCAAAAAAAGAATTTAGGCTGTGGAAAAAAATCTGCAAGAAAAACAATTTAAGCTTTTTTCTTGGTAATGCCTTTAAAAATAGCGTGGAGAAATAGTTCATTTACAATACAAACCCTTTCTGACTGGGAATTGGCAGATAACTGGTTGTTCAAATTTCAAGATAAGTACTTTTATTTTCATATTTCTCTTCTCTGTCAATATCTGATGTTCAAAAGAGGAACTTCAAGAGAAAGAATCAAATTAATCTCTTCATATGCTTTCATCACCTTATTACGTGACCACACTGCACCACACTGCTTATGCAAAACCACAGAAAAGCAATCAATACTAGGGAGCACTTAAGCGTAAGGGTTTGCTTTGTAAAAAAACCCAAGTGAAATTTTAGGCAGGTAGAGGAGTTATTACACTCTGTGGGCCAGATCCCAAGAGCTCTGTGGCACTATTTTAGCTGACGACTGAGTGGTTTGCCTCAGTCTCCCCAGTGTGGAATTGCCTGAGAACAGCACAAAGGCTAATGCTGACAGCAAGGGAATGCTGAAACAGAAGCAGAATGAAAAATATCAGTCCTTCCTAGTTCAGCAATTATTACCAGTAAATTTTTAACTACAATGGACTTCTGCCAGTATGTCTCAGCCAAAACCAGTACTTGAAAATCTAATTTTAATGCTGCATTATACTCAGGAATCTGAAACAGTTTAGTGCAGGTGTACTGGTTGCTCCTTTTAGTGGTAACATTTCTCACTATCTGCCACATTATGAAATTTGCAGTAGCACAGTGCTTTTGTGTTCCAAGGAGGGAACTGTTCTGGTGTCTTCAAAATCAGGGTGGTCACTATAGCTTTTTATTGAGTATAAATTACTGCACAACACATACAAGGTGAAAATGGTAATGAACTCAAATCTAACCTGATAATAGAGTATTTTACAAAACCACTATGTGAATGCAGTCAAAGAATATATAAGAAAAAGTTGGGAAGATAACATCTGGATAATTCTGTATTTCTTGCCTTTTCTGTGTGAGACTGCCTCTACCCTTTAGAGGCTTGACTGGATTGCAGCATTTACTGCTGCTAAAAATCCACTGAGGAAAAAAATGAATAGAGCTGTTTTCACCTGGTGAGTACTTGCTAATTTATAAGCAATGTTACAAAGTCCTTAGCTCCAGGAAAAGTGCAAATTTTGACACTTTGCCTGAATCTCTGAATAAGTCACTAGTTTTGTAGTATCTGCTTTCACCTTACTTACCAAACACAGTTTTAAAAAAAGCTAGTCCCAAACTCTTCCTTCTTTCTCCAATTCTTTGATATATAAACTTAAATAGAATATGTGGAACCAGCTATATTGCTACTAAGTGGAAGGCTTTAACATGAAGCATTAGTATTCACCTGATAGTAATTCTCAGTTGAAAACCTTTGTGTGCTCTCTAGAAGAGGACATTAAAGTAATTAAAGATATATAAATATATATATGTATGTATATAATATAAAAATAACATAAGTATACATAAATATATAAATAGAATTTATAAAATATATAATGAATAGAGAAAGTAAATAATAAAATATATAGTTATAAAAATGTAGTACATAAAATGGATAAAAATTTATATAACTATTTATACATACATATGTTGTGAAAAAAGTGAGGAAGGGAATGAAGTTCAAATGAGCAGATAAATTTTAAACCTTATCATTAGCCCATGTTATGTCCATTCCACACTGGCCTGAAGGTTTCTGATGGCATGTATCAATCAATGGGTTAAGTGTCCTCCACTTTGGTCATCAGAAGGAGGTGTAAGCCAAATGTGGCTCAGGTGTAGGCTGAACCTCCCATATCATGAGGGTTTGGTGCCCTGTTAACCTACACAATCTGAAAGCTTTCTCTACTTTGTGGATGGAAAGTAGTACTCATTCTTGTGCAAGCAGGACTTAAGCACACACTGATTTGAAAAATGGGATAAAATGAAGAGAAAGGGAGGAAATAAGGAAAAGAAAATTCACAATAGAAAAAGTTTATTTCCAGCCTGACCTGTTTGAAGACAAACTAACTAGGTGTCCGAGTACTAGTGATGCACAAACCTCTGGCCTCTCCAGTGCCGAAGGGGAGGACATTAACTTCCCTCAGTCTGCTGACCATGCTCTCTCTCTTTGAACACACTAGGATTTTGGCATGCTCATGAGGGCAGAACACTGGTAGTTAATGTGAATAGCCTGATTCTTTCTCATCATGCCAGTTATTCAGTCAGTTGCTTCCCAGCAGTAATTAATGGGATTTTTATTCTTTTATCACTTGCTCTGCAGAATTTTGCATCTCTTATTGCTGAATTTCTCACATTTTCTGCTGGCTCCAGTTACAAAGTTTATCATGGTCCCAGTGGAATGAACTCTATAATTTGGCACTACAATTTTTATCCTAATTTAGTACTATTTGAAAAGGTGCTGAGGGTGCAGACCATTTCATAATTCAGATGAGAATTGAATAATAGCAGTCAAGCATTGACCCTTGGGCTGTTTATTTGTTATTGGCTGCCAACCAAATATTAAGCCAACAACAGCTACCCTTTTAGCCCCCTTGCCCAACCAACATTTAACCCAGCCAATGTTCTGTTCATCCAGTCCATATTTTCTTCATTTTCAAAATAGAATTGATTGAATGTTTTATTATTTTCCTATCACTTTAAATTATGCCTTCTTCAAGCCAGCTTACAGTAAATATGCAAATATTAACAGTATCTAAAATAGACAACTCAGTGATAAATCTTTAGAAAAATCCTAAGGTTGTATCAAAAGTTCTGTCTTTACAATATTCATCAGACTTGCTCTATCTTAATAAACTATACAGCAATCAGACAGTATATTTTCTTTCTTTTAGTGGACTATATCTGGTTTAATAGTCAATCTTTTCTCTGGAGTCTTTGAAAAGATATGGACTAGCTTAACATTTCTTCCCCAGATTTATTTTCTTTCTTGTTAAGTAGGAAGCAGCCTAGTCAACCTTAAGTTAGAATAAAGTGTCTTTCCCTTCCATAGACAAAAAAATATGTCTTTGTTGTAGTATTTGTTCACGTTTAGAAGTGAATAGAGTAATAAACAACTCTTTGCTTCAATGAAGTGGTAAAACTCTGACTTCCATCCTCCTCTCTCAGTAATTCTTAGGCATTTTTCAGTGGGAAAGTTCAATTAACCTCATGTTCTAAAAAACATTTTTCCTCTACATTAAAAACATACATAATTCAAACAGCTGTAGTCTTACTGTATGCAGTGTATAATTGAATTTTGATTGAGACCAAACAAACAGAAATCAAATTACTTTGGGTAAAAGGTCCATTAGGAGTGATTGAGCTCCAACATCTTCCTTTTAGACATGTTGTAAAACTGCTTTATATATCCTCATTATAATTGAAAGATAGAATAATCAGAGCCATGTTTTCACTATTGGTCAAAACAAAGATGACTAATTAGATGAAACATATCATAGAGACAGATTTTAGAGTGGCAAATCTCTGTTGAAATATAGTGCAAAAATGTCAGAATGTTATTTCTGAGTCTGAGCCAGATAAGACCTTGTTTATGATTAGATCTACTACAGATGTTAAGCATAAAAAATGTGGTTTCCAGTGAAAGACCCTCACCTCAACCAGTCTTTAGGATAAAAAAAAAAACAGTAAATAAATATGCCCCTTTAAAAAAAGAAAAAAAAAATGTCATTTGAAACCACAGTCACTAGAAGAAAGATAGCAGACCCCTGAGTTCTAAGAATATCAGACATGGCTTTCTCAGAGGCAGACCCTATGATAAGTAAAAGCATCCCTTTTGCAAAATCAAACAGCAGCTTCCTTCATTCCTCCAAGAACTGTGAAAGTCAACATTTTGCAGTAATGTAGTTGAATGGTTCATATCGCTGAACAAGAAAGGGAAATAGAAAAGGTGTACATTAAGTACATGGGCATAAAATGAGTAGAACTTAAGTTGAAATTATTAAAATACTGCCTCTCTCAATCTGCATCACAGAGAAGAAAAAGAATATATGGAAGGTATGATAGATTATACAGAAAATAGAGATATTATAGATGATTCAGTTAGAGAAGTAAAATTACTATCTACTTTTCTGTGTTAGGTAGGAAAAAGCGGGAAGTAGGGACTCAGGACAAAGGGTAAACGAATATGCTATATCTCTAACCTATTTTAAAGCTTATTTAAATAGCAGAAATAGAAGCAATAAGTTTCACAAGTATAACAAGTCTTTTGGGTAAGTCCAGAGAAATTCAAATACATGTAATTTCCAGCATTACCAGAGATACTGAAGTTGGTTTTTCTGAAAGATAAGGGTTGCATCGTGTTAGGCATTATACAGAATCACCACATCACAAACTTTGGATCAGCTCATCAGTAGCTAGAACAGGAGCCATGTGGTGCTATTTTCTTTTTTCAATTACCTTTTCCCCTCATTTTGGTGAATGCACAGAAAAATATGATTTATAAAAGTTCCTAGGATTAAGGGAAAAGGACATTGATGTCAAAAACAATACTGAAAGGCTAAACTGCTAGAATAACATTTTGGAGAAATGTGATTCTGCTTTAGGAAAAAAAAAAAGCAAGAACAAGTCTTGATTAGGATACAGTGAAAAATTTCACATGGAAGATAGTATTGTTCAAGTAAAATTGAAAGAGAGCATATTCTCTTAAAAGGGTAAATTGAAAAGGGGGAAAATAATAAAGACTGGCAAAAAGAAAGATCGTGTTATAAAATGTGAGATAAAGACCTTAGTTCTCATATTTTTGGTATTGATTAAAAATGTAACTCAGTTATTAAATAGGGCAAGTTAAAGAGATTCAAATGAAATCTAGACAATCAGGTCAAAATATTATCACATTGTTATCTTAAATCACAGTGAATTCAGCTGGCATTTCATTTAAAATTAAAATTACTGTTACTTCTATCCAGAACTGAAGTCAGGCCCGAGGAATTTCACGTTATAAAACATTTCATCTTCTTTGACCTTCCTTCAAATTTGGAGCAAAAGTTTTTCATTTAATCTCTTTTAATTTGTAAGGGATACAAACTTAGTTTGTATCTGCAGCAGTATCCTTAAAAGGAAGCAATATCCCTCATACAGCAAAAATTAGAAGGTGCTGAGGCTTTAAAAACATTAAATATTATATGCTTGTGGTAAAGTTATGGAAGTTTGCTGATAAAATAACTCAAGTGTGCAACTGTTTGCTGATTAAGGATCTAAAAAAAAGAGGAAAAATGAGGTTAATGGAGTTGCAGTGTTTTGTAGTAGAAACATTAAGGGAGGACTGACCTTGATAAGGATTTGGGATTAATTACAATGAAAAGTAGTATACAAAGAATCAGTCATTAGCAAAATGGTTTTGCTCTCTCTTTAGGTCAAGATAGCAAAGCAGACTTACCACTTCATTAAAAATTATGATGATGAAATATATATTCTATAGCTGTCACTGCATACATATATCAATCTAATATAAGAGACCATGAAGAGTTTTTCCTGTTGCCACTTCAGAACAGTTTTAGATTTACATTAGACTTAGAAAATTCTGAGCAAATTTCTGAAGACATATTTGTAGTTCATATGTGATGAAGAGTGATCATTCAAATGCCATATATTTTTTGCTTGCTTTGTTCCCTCCAGTTAGACAAACTGAACTCAATGTAAGCAAACAGAATTAATTTACTTCATGGAAAATTGTGACTATTAGCTGTAGAAAACAGCAAAAATAGAAGTGCATTAGGCTAATATACATTGTGCTCTTGGAACAAGAAACAATAAAATCTATATTAATAGAGTTTTCACTTTGTACTCAAAAAACAGACCTCCCATCCTTCCCAGTATGTCACTGTTCTTCTATAATATTAAAATTATGGACAAAATAATGTTATTTAAAATGAAATTGTTCATGGTAAAGTGTTTCAAAGAAGCCATTGTTGAACTTACATTGAAATAGTAGGGCAACTTTTTAGCAGGTAAAAAACTCCTCTCTCTGGGAGAATTTCACTTCAAAAATACTGTTGGAATCGGTTCTTGCATTTTAGTATAATTATTTAGTAGGCTTGTTGTTCGTGATGACTGGATAATTTAAGAGATTTGCAGGTCATTTGTAACCATGGAAATCATGTTGCCTGCATATCTAATAGACTAATTTCCACATGAAGCAAGGCAGTAGTTCTGTTTATTTACTAGCTTGTTAAATGCTATTTTGAACTACCTTGTTTTCCTCAGGGGAATTGTCACTCAATTTCTGAAAAGAAAAACAACAAAGTAATACGATGTCCTTACTGAACCTCAATGAATATGCACTCTCTTATATTTTCAGTAAATGTATATTTGACCATATTTGTAGAGCCAAACCTTTGTTTGATTCTCGTCATTTACATTTAAAGTAGAGATTGAAAGTGTTTAAGGATTAAATGAGTTAACGACATGCATGAGCTTTCAAAATTTTCAGTTACTGGCCTCAGTACATAGGTGTATGAATTGGTGATTGAGTCAGGGCAGCTTAACTGTGGTTAAAATTTACTAGCCAATTGATTGCATATGTATGTTTCTTATTCTGTCCCATTTGTGGGTCAAAATGTTTAAATCATAATAATTTCAACATAGTAGAGTATGTTAAACTAAGAGTTCTTAAGAAAAGATAGGAGAAATTTGAGGAGATAAATTAGTTTCTGTATCCTTTTCATTCACTACTTATGAAAAGCAGTGTCAAGTTCCCAGCTCAGAGGACTTAAATGACAATAATACAGACTTTTGAGAATAGGAAATATATAGTCCAAACTTCAGACTGCAGAAATTTTAAGCTATTATTAGTAAGGGTTTGTGTTTGTTTTGGCAGTTTTTTTGGTTGTTTTGGGGGTTGATTTTGATTATTTTGCAGGGGTTTTCTATGCTACCTTTTGTTAAAGAGATCTGGGATGTCAAAGCATTTGCTTTTTTGTTAGTTGATGTAATCAAGACTCAAAGGTCCATTTTTCACATGCAAGATGTACGTCATATCTATAAAGTAACATTCAAGCAGACATATCTTAAAAGGTCACAAAAACCATGAGTCACAAGGTGACTCACCTATCCTCTGTAGTGTTTTCTCTGCCTTCATGACTGGGTTGCTGTCTTCATGCCCCAACAGATTAAACTCACATTGTATTTATTACTCCTATCACTAATTTAGCCAAAATACTTTTATATTTCCATAGTATTTTTTTGATTTGAAGTTCATGTCACGGCCATTGACAATTTAAATTGTCTTCATCTTCACTAATCTTAAAGCTGTCTACAAGCTATTATCAATCACTTGTTAAAATGACAATACTCTCTTGGCATCTAAATTATTTTAATAGGCAAATTGCACAGCAATGTGATGTTGAAATATTAGATGAAAAATATTTTTAATAATTTGCTTCCCAAACTTTTTCAATTGAATGAACACTTGGGAAACAAAAGAGGAATTTGACAAAATACTAACAACATATTAGGCTTTAATCACACAAAGCAATAGTATCAGAATTGTCATTTCTATCCAATCAGAGGAACCTATTTAAAAGATAAATCAAAATAAACATAATGTGGAAATAAACCAATCGATTCTTAACCAATAAACTAATACATTCCTTACTTCATCACCATCTCTTTATAAGAAATAACAGATATCCCTGTTTAAATGCTAAACAACAAAAATTTCTTCCCAAGAACAGTAGGTGAAGTCTTACCATAGCAGAGTAGAGGGGCAGTGTCACCTTCCCTGACCTGCTGGCCACACTGCTTTTGGTGCAGCCCAGGAGACATTTGGCCTTCTGGGCCATGAGATCACATTGACAGATCACGTCCATCCTCTCATCCACCAGCACCCCCAAGTCCTTCTGGGCAGGGCTGCTCTTGATCTGTTTGTCCCCCAGTCAGTGTTGATACCAGGGGTTGCCCCAGCCCAGGTGCAGCACCTTGTATTTGGTCTTGTTAAACCTCATGAGATTCTCATGCACCCACTTCTCCAGCCTGTCCAGATCCCTCTGGATGGCATCACATCCTTCAGGTGTGACAACTCAGCTTGATGGCATCTGCAAACTTGCTGAGGGTGTATTCAATTTTTTCATTTATGTAATCAATGAAGATATTAAATAATACTGGTCCCAAGGTTTTCTTTTCTTCAATTTTTAAAGATGGTTACTATGTTTCCCTTTCACCAGTCAGCCAGGACTTCCTCTGCAAGCCATGACTTTTCAGATATCATGGATATATACACATATCTAATATAGTGTCAGGTGGTATCAGAAGTGACCTCACAGTAAATATATTGAAACAAATGTGACTGGCAAAAGAGGAGTAACCTTGATCATCCTACCTTGGGAAAACTTTGTTGAGGTGCAACTGAATAGCAGGTCTACAACATTAATGAACCTCATTTTTATAAACTGTATTAAGCAATGAACACAAATTTTAACTAAACATTAAATAAGTTGTGCTAAGTTTCATAGTGAATTTCAAGCAATATATCAACTGGAAAATATACTCAATGAAATTCTATGACAATTAAACTGACCCATTTCAATCATCTGCAGTACACGAATGAGAGATAATACATGCTCTGTTTTTTTGTCTTTCAGGTATAAAGAGAACTTAGATAACAAGCCCATTTAAGATGTCTAAAACTGTCTGAAAAAATGCTGTAATGTGAATTGACCCAATGTGATAATCACTTTTTTCTACCTCTAATATTATGAAAAACAGTTGTGACTTACCCAGCTACATACATTATCTCATTTCTGGAACCTATAGAGAAAAATTATTTTTTTTCATGCTGCCACAGGAAATTCAGGGAGAAAGAGGAGGGCTGGGCAAACTCAGTGAGACTTCAGACTATATAGGGAGGCTGCTTAGGCTTGGGTACTGTGCCCTCCACAGTATGTTTTAAGCTTCATCTGTACAGTAAGATCTCAGAAAACTTCCCACATCTTTTCACCTTCCTTTCCCTTCCTCTTTCTCAATACATTCAGATTTGTCCCGAAAGAAAATAATGTGTAGAAAAGAAACTGTGAAACCCTTTGGAAGTTGCAACCAGGCAGCTGGGGAGGATGAGAGGTAGTATTCTAGAGAGCACTGACCACTTTTTTAGATTAACCTTCAAGTTGTGATTTGATGGACGCAATCATCAAAGTACATTTTAGTTCTGCATCTCGTAGGAAGAAAATGATTGACAAAGCTTACGTATCTGTGAAAAAGATAGTTATTACAAAAGTGAAATGGTAGAATATATGAGTCTTAAAATGGACTTTATTTATGGGGGAAATACAAGTTGCGTCCATCAAAGATGCAATAGAGTGTCGCAGACATCTTTTTATGAAAATCTTTTCTTAGGATTTTTTCTTCCTGAGAAGCTGAGAGGCTCCAGGAACAAAATGTAAACAATGGTTATGTGCTGCTGTGGAATGCAACAGGTGGATCCGTGATTGGTCTCGTGTGGATGTTTGGATTTAGTGAACAGTCACGGCAGACCTGGCTCTCTCTCTCTGTCTGAGCCAGCTGCCTTTGTTATCATTCTTTTCTATTCTATTCTTAGCTTAGCTAGCCTTCTGAGATGAAACCTTTACTTCTATTCCTTTTAGTATAGTTATAATGTAATATATATCATAAAATAATAAATCAAGCCTTCTGAAACATGGAGTCAACATGTCATCTCTTCCTTCATCCAAGAACCCCTGTGAGCACTGTCACAATAGAGCATAAACCTGGAAGTTCAGATGTAAACCTATAATGTCAGGTCAAGAAGCATGTGAAGAATCTGTATATTTAAGTTGTAAAGGCTCAAAATAAAATCTTTCAAACATATCAAAAGCAGCGGGCTTCTCAGAGAGTGAAAAGTATCAGCAGACAATGAAAGAATGTGAGCAACACCCATACATTAAATTTGCATGAGAAAACTGCAGAATAAAGCAGTGAATTTCTAAAATTTTGCTCAATCCAAAGGTAATTCAGAAGATTCTCATATCAGATCCTAATTTTCCAGCATGAATTTGAGGAAGTACTTCCAAATGAATCTTTCCTAAGTGACTTTAAAAAAAAAAAGTATAAGTAAGCAAGAACAGGGAACTGAATAAAACAAAATAATTTTTAACAAACTTTTAGAGAACTCTGATATGAAGTTATGAGGATTTCGCTACTATGTGTAACCTATTTCTTTAATCAATAGGCAGAGGAATGGAAGGAGAAAAATATGAAAAAATATTTAAAACTGTGAAAACTAAGCATTTGACTGACATGTATCAATCTAACTGATAAAGCCTATACAAAGAAAGGAACTAGTAAACACAGGATATGTAAAGAATATTGATAAGGAGTTAATATGGGCTTTGCAAGGAAAAAACACATCTTACAAATTTTTCTGCTTTTCAAAGTATCACTGAGTATGTGGAAAAGAATATCTAATTATATTTCTATTTTCAAAAAGCTTTCAACAAGCTCTCACATGAATTTCTTAAATTTGGGTACTGTGTACTATTGGCTGATCAATATATGCCTAAAAGTTTGAAAACATGATAAATAACAAGGCAGTGATGTTTTCAAATAATTAAAAATTCCTCTACATAGTCAAAATCAAAAGTGTCTGTAAGGAGCTCAAGAGGATTTCTCCACAGTCAATGACTCAAGGCTGGAATAGCATATGAAATGTAAAATTAGTAAGCATAGAATAATGAACACAAAAGGAAAACAAAAGCATCTACAAAACTTAGTTATATTGAAAATCTCTAATTTGGGTATACAGAAAGAAGCCTCCAGTCAATATGTACAGGTCTCTGGGAAAGTAGATAACCCATAGATGACTTGAATAAATAACTGCCATCTGAAAAAAAAAAGACTATGGCAGAACTAGGAAAAAAATGTTATAACAAAGAACAATTAGACGTGTTATCTCGCCCACATAAAGTGCAACTGAGTCTGAAAAGGCATGACAGGGGAAAAATAGCATCAAGATCTGTATAATTTTGAAAAAGAAATGGTAAATGTGGTTATGAATCATAGTATCTTTATTTTAACATTATAATTACGGATTTTCATCAAAAGTTCATCAGCTATACAGTAAACACTGTTTTTCTCACACAGCACTGTGTTGAATTCAGTGTTGAGTTCTTTGTTACAGTCATTTTGGAGGTCAAATGTGCAAATGCATTCAGAAAATGGATTTAAAACATGGTCTCAGGCATTTAGGCCAGTGTAATGGCATTTAGGCCAGGCCTATACTTCAGGTGTAATTTTTACAGGCAGGTTTTAAATGGCTAATTACCAGAAATCAAGAGTTAGCTAAAAGATGGATCACCCAGTGCTTCCTACATTTCCTAAGCATTGGTGTTGCTTCCAAAGACAGGATGCCAAAATGTGTTTAGCTTTGGTTGGATTCCATAAAGCAGTTGCTGCATTCCTTGTCTAATATAATATAAACAAAGCATGAAATAAAGGACTTAAACATAGACAGCAAGGTATTAAAGTATTTGACCATGTCCTTTTAACCACTTGAAAATTCTGTTTTAACTGTTCTGCCTATGCAAACCTTAAGTCCTTAAATTATTAAAGAATTTATTACATTGGACTTGTGCCACAATTCTTCTCTTTCATGAGATAATGAAAGAGATACCCATTTTAGGGTGAAATATGCAGCTCTGAAGATGTTGTTGTTTACAGCAAAGGGACTCTAAGGAAATTATCCTAGATTTAGGCAGCTAACTTTTGAATATTTATATTATATAAAATTAAGCCCATTCAAGAAATGTTATGTCTTGAAGTTAAGATTGTTACCTATTTATTTAGTATATTATATTTAGTATAGTATATTATATTTAGTATAAAATGAATAAATAAAGATATCTCTTGCTCTTGCTGCAATCACCGGGTTGTCTAAATGGCAAAAAAAAAAAAAAAGTAAATATTCAAAAGCAAATAATATAAATTATTTGTACTTACCACACTGTAGTCACATAACTATTACTTAACCTTGCTTCTAATTTTTTCCCTGTTACACATTGGAGTACTAATAAAACCACTTTGCATTGAATCAAGACAGGAATCATCATGAAAGTGTAATGTTATGAAATGTGTTCTTCACAACCTATCATAAAATTCACTCTTGGGAACGAAAGTTCTAAAAACTAGAGGACACTACTGTAAGTGCTGCAGGTTTGACAGCCCTTCATCTTTACATACGTCTGTATCTTGCAGAGCAGATTTTGAATAATGTATGTCATGGCATATTTTCATGCCATGAATGAAACTGTAGATCAGCAAAGTTCTTCATTGTTAAATGCCAGTATTTCTAAGTGAATATAACCTGTCAACCCTGAGAGGGAGAGAAGATTGCTACTATTTTCAGAAGAATCACAGAACTGTGTTTGATAGAAAACACTTCTAGACGACAGCTAGACCAACCTGTCCAGTCAGAGTAGGGCTATCACTCCAATGGAGCAAATGATAGTTGTCAAATGGTCTAGGTACTGTTTGTTTACTAACCACATACAAATGCAGAATCATAATCCCTGTGGCTACATCTGTGCTAGCAAGTATGATCAGCAAATGGCTTCACACATAGCACGTAGCACTGGTCTACAATAATCCACTCCACTTCACAGTTATCCCATTGCCTGACACAATTTTTGGCTCACACCCTTGTTAACAAAAGCTACAATGTAAGACAGTTACTGCAGCCACATTAATGATCTGATCAGAAGACTACAAAGGGCTTGAAGTAACCCAATAGGTAACAAAGATGAGGCAGTTCTCTTTGGGAGGAAGAGAGAATTTGGCTGTATGGATTCATATTGTATTGTCAAACTTGCTCTTGGTTAGAGAGATGAGCCTTTGGGTTCTTCCAGTTACCAGAATATGGCCCATCAGCTGGTTATTCGAATAAGAAGAGAATTTCTTTTCCCCAGTTCTAAAACTAACATTCTTCTCTTCCATTAAAATACTGTGATTAAATGGTGCTTGCTGACTCAGTGCATTTCCTATGCCATTTAAATGAGATTAGTTCCATTTACACAAGTGAGTTTTTTGTGTATCTGTATATATATGTGTGTGTTGTAGATCTTCACTGCCATTTCTTATAAGGTAGTATTTTGAAGTTTGTGGGAAAATGGTTGTACCAGTTAATGCTGTTTGGAGAGAGGATAAATTAATGCTAAGGGCTGCCAAGATTCTTGGTTTCCTCTTGTATGGAGACAGCTTTATCCTGACACAATCCTTTAAATAACAGTACTCTAGTAGTAGAATTGTTTGCAATAAATATAGGAGAAACACAAGCCCTTTCCACTCAAATAATAAATATTTCCTGATTTCTTTGTGCCAAGAAAAACTTCCCTTATGACCCTGTTTCTGTTTCTATCATGCATTGCATCAACAACACTGATACAAATTGCTTTACTTTACTAACAGAGACTGTTAACATTTAAAATCAGAACATAAAATAAATGCTTTAACTAATTTTACATCTAGGCTAGAGAAACTATCGCTAAGAATTTATTACCTGCCTTTATCTCAGAGAATCAAAGATGAATCTGGCCTCACTGAAAAAAGTTAATGAAGCAGGTAAGTCTCAAATCCTGCCTGCCTTTCTGAGCACTCTTTTTGTTTTCCTACTGGAATACCAAGGACGCATTCTTTCCTGTCTAACTCACTACAAGCAGTCCTTGCTTAGAATCAATATTCAAGGTTGACTCTACAAAAATATTACTCTGGAAAACTACCTGCCTCCTGTAAGAAAGGGGTTAAAACTTTAATATACCTTAACTTCCTTTTCTGAATAGTAACACCTTCCTTCCTCAAAATCAGTAGGCAGAGTAAATACTCATGAACACCAGATGTCCACACTAACTCGGGAAGTCAGAAAGATAAAATTCCATGTGCACACAAGAACATATTCTCAGCATTAGCAGAATGAAATAGAGACATCAGATAAGTGAAAACAGATGTTGTTAAAATGTCAAGTGCAGCAGATATGTGTATACAAGACTAGCTTTGAAAAGATTAAACTTTGATCCTGGTTGGGTTGTAGGAATTTATGTTAATCAGGTAGAAACAGTAATCCACTTTAGAACAGCTATTTCCACTTTTACTATAATATGTTATTATGCATTGTTCCTAATGGAAGTACCTCTGAAATATTAACCAGTTGAGCATGAGCAGTGGTAATATGTTGGCTGTATAGGCTTTATGTTGGGTTCCTATAAATCTGCTCTCATAAGCAGCCTGAGTTCTCAGTAAATCCTTTTCTAGTCACATACCTACATATTCATCCAGGAGGAGAGGGAAGGATGCTGTATGACACAATGTGCATTCAGGCCTCATCCTGATATGCTGTCAGCATACATCCAGGCACCATGTAGCAATTCCACACTTTAGATGTGGTCATATTTTTCATATCTTTCACTTAAAATGTAAATATTCTTTCCCTTTGGTTTTAGAGCCTTCCAAGTATGAATTTCTGGATGGAAAATCTGACTTGGTTGTGATTTTGGAGTTACATCTGCATTTTTCCACATCTGGTGTGAGATTTGCTTCATCAAGGAGAAGATTTTTGATCTGTGTCCGTTTTAAAGTATCAAGACCTTATTTTGCCAACAGTCACGACCATGAACGTGGTACTAAATGTCTTGTATATATCTGCCAGAGAAAGGAACAAGGGACTACCTAATAGAAGCAATCTACTTCAGAGGTGCTCTATGGTGTTGTCTCCACAGGGGACCAAAAAGCTGTCAGGTTTCATTTCAGTCCTAAATGCCTACAATTTACTGCTTCATGTAACACCTTTCTCTACACCCATGCCCCAGACCTGTGTATTTTGTTAGTAGAACTGATTCAGTGTGGAGTCAAGGTTCATCAGGGACTCTTACCATTTCACTAATGACTCGGAGCTGGTAGGCTTAGCTGGGCATATTTCCAGTATAAAAACTGCCACATGCTTATCTCTTTGGGGCATAGCTCTTTAATTTGTCTCGGAGTCATATGAGAGATCAGGTTTTTTCCAAGCCTTCATAGTGATGAAATCTCAATTCCATTGTGTCCAGGCTCTCTTCCCTTTACTTTCTCATAGGAAGGTCATTTTGATGGCCGCCATATTCATCTCACATACACCATGTGGACAAAGCAACCCAATCCACCAGAGGTTCAAAAAAACTGTTCTGTCCCTCTACAACCAAGTGTTACACACAGAGGACATACAGAGTAGTAACAGCTTACATTTTACAAATATTGGATAATGATTTCTTGGTACTGTTAAGTATTAAGAAGCACATTTATTTCTACCTTTTAGTATCTGAACATAATTATTCTTCAGTTTAGATTACTAAGTACAAGAGTCTTACTCAGATTTTTAGATTATTGGATTATTGAAATTTACAGCAAACAGATAATCCTTACCATTAATGGTCTTTTGCTCCTGATAATTACAAAGAGAAACCAAGGTGCAATTATACCACTTGTAAGCATCCTCTTTTTGTATTGTTCAATAAAACTACTTGGTTTTTTTGGTAAGAATTTATACTGAATTAAGTTGATGGAAGGACTTTTTCTGGTATTGCAGTGGCACTTTAATACCTCAGCTTTTTGTGAGTTACAGCTGCAAAAAGCTCTAACCTTTAAAGGAATTTTCGATAAGTGCTTTTTCTTTTGCAGAGATAACACCTCACAGACTTGTGCTCTGAGATCAACTTCAACATACCTTATTGCTTTTAGGGGCTTTAAAGTCATAATAGAATAGTTTTATTTTATTACCCAGATCAGAACCTTCTCATCCATCCCAACTCGTTTGAGTTACACTTTGGTTATACTTTCAAGTTCTTATAGCACTTTTTATATGGTCTTGAACATTTCACTTTCTGTCTGTATCAACAAGGATACTTGTGCTCTTAACTGGGAATTGGCAACTCGGCACATTTCTAGCAGGTCAAACTTGCCTTGTAAGTTTTATGTTAATATCTATTTTAATAAAATTATTCTTGCTTTTTAGTGTGAAATAATTGACTTTGAATAAGAAACTAAATTTTAAGTTAATTTTAATATTAATTTTAATTAAGATCTTTTAAATATTCTATGTCCATTCACATAAGACCCCAAAATATTCAATTGTCTTAAGTGTTCTCCTTCACTCTATATGTGTTTGAAATTTGTGCGGCCAGTATCAATTTATTTGATAAAACAAACTCCAGGTATCTTTTTGGAGAGTTTATTATGAACATAGATTTTACATTGAGCATGTTAACAAAAGTTAGAAAGCATTGTAATAAGTAGGAGAAAAAAAAGAAAACAAACATTGGACGTTCCATTTCTAGTGAATAATCCCACCTTTATGATGGGCTTCTAGAATTTGAACAAATGGCTACTAAGTCACATCCTTTTCTGCATGATTTTGGACTTTCTCTGGTTTTACTATATATCACAAGTTGAGCAGCATGACAATGTCCCAGGGCATGTCTCTGCTGGAGCAAGTAAATTTTCTAGTTCTTCACTGAGTGGGGGCTCAGGGGCATGACTGGCATGAATGGTCAGTGCCCATTCCTGGTTTATTTTAATTACACAGTAGAACAGTGTTTCTTTTTAAAAAAAATTGCCAGTGACAGAGAATGCATCATTGTATGCCTCTTTCTTTAGTATATATCCACAGAAAACAAGAAAACCAGACTTTTAAAAACTCTGTGCAGGGGCCAGAATCCATAACTGTGGGTACACCCTGTCTAAGGTAAGTCATTATGTTTTCAGCATTGCTGAGAAGTCTAAAGATGTGCTGGGATTACATGCACATACTGCTCTGGGTCAGAAGAAATTAAAATGGTATGAAAAAAAAATCAGCACGCATATATGTGGTATTCTGCTTGTACAGTAGCAGCGTTCTTTTCACATGTTACACTCTGCTTTTCAAATGACTCAACTGGGATAGACTTTGCCTGAAATATCCAATTTTCTTCCATTGAGAGTAAGAGCAGCCTTGAGTACAACACTATTGAGTACGCCGAGGGAATTCAGCACCCACAGTGATGATGAGTTCTGATGAGAACATACCAGTGGTGAGTATGAGTACAAACTGTTTAAAGAATGCAACTATGTTAAATTTTAAGTCACCCTTAAAGATGGCACCCTTAAGGGTCATATTTAACACAAGAAATAACATCTTCAAAATGCAAAGTTTCAAAAAGTGAAATGCATAGGGTATTTCAATGTATTGTATCACTTCTCTGGGTCTCAAGCAGTATTTAAGATGGAGAAATTTGCTTTCTTCTCTGGTTTCTTGGTCATTACTACACTTTTATTGATGAAAATTTTTGGAAACATTCATGAAGATGTTTACTGTAATAATTTTCAAGTAAAACAGGAAAGTTTGGCAAAGCTCATATGATAAAGACAGCTTTGCACAGCAGGGAGTATCAGGCAGCTCTAAAAATAGAGACTGCTACTAGTTCTGCCTAGAATAACATGCCTGAAAGAAGAATACACATTTACACAGCTGGCTTTATATGACCCTTGTTTGCGCAATAAAACAAAAGGAAATTACCTCTTCTGAGGTTTTATTTTTTTTATCAGGCACTGATTAAATAATAATTAGTTCAAAGTATCATGAGTCATTTCTACGTATGCATACTTATCCTTTTTCAAAGAGCAATTGTCTCCCTGAGGTAATATAGAACATCAGTGATCTGTGCTCTGCTCTAACAACCCTTCAGTTCAGTTGATTCAGTTTCAGCAGTTGCATAACCTTTGTTTTGTCTTAAACCATTGTCAGAGTAATGGCTCCTTCCTATGTGGAGGTGATCAAAGCTGAATTTGGTCAGAAGTTGTCCACTGAACACTTAAATTGTATTTAGATCAATGAGAAACTTGCCATTTCTTTCACAGTGTTTCATAAGGATTGCAGTCTTTCAGCACTTTATTTCTTCTTGAAAGCTCTCTCTCTGACTATCATCTTTTTTTCCCCAAAAAAAATCACTCATTGATACGTCTGTGTGTGTCCCATTATTCTATTTTTTTTTTCCTTCGCAAATACTATCCAGGAAGCCTCACAGACAGTGCATTTCATTTAATTCTTCCCTAGCAAGCTTATAATGGAATTTAATTGTGTTTCCCTTATCTAAAACCTTTCTGCTCCCTTGAGTAGTTTTCTCCTTCCTTCAATATATTAGAATATTCCCTAGTATTGTTAAGATGTTAATCTCATTTATGTCCTCTTTTCTAATTATTCCAAACCTGCAAAGATGACAAGCAATCTTTTACCAACAGCATTGCATAAAGACTTTTTTTTTAAAAAAACATAGAATAAAACAATAAAACCAGCAGTCAATCAAATATTGTTTTCCTGAGAAAACTTTCTTTATTTTTCCACAATCCTTTATAATATTTTGAAGGAGAAAAATGAGAAAGGTTTTAATTTAAAAAATAATAAAAAACCTCCATGTAATCTGAAGCCCTTGACTACTTTACAATTTTTATTTAGGCAATTTAATTTTTCTTAGTTCCTGGCTTGCTCAGTCTAAAAAAACGTTATTACTATAGGAAACTGCAAATCAGGGGAAAAGACTGGAATATGTATTTTTCTCCAAAAATTGAAAGAAAGTGAACTTCCATTCAGTTTATCTGTCACTACATTTATGGTGGTCTTACAAGGCTGTTCTGATCCTATATTTTTTTTACAGATTCATCTCAGGTTCTACCACATCTCCAAAAGTAAATTAGAAAGAAAACAAAGATTTGTACGTGTGAAGCTTTTTCAGCCAATGTGTCAGACTAGCAAAATGCCCTCTTTGAAGATAGAATAGAGCTGACATATAATTGTTGCCCTTACCTTTGTTGCCACCGACACTAGAGTCTGAACCCTCCTTGGAGACCTGAAAACAATTTTGCTGTGACACTCTGAGAAGTTACCACTGGTATTTTACAAATACTGTGAGGTCACAGATTTTGACCTATACAGAGCCAAGCAAACCTCTGGAGGGTGTTGTGTTTTATGGGAAAAATGTTTCCATTGATTTTTAGATTAGCATTTTACTGCAACATACAACAGATCAGTAGCCATGAAAGACAAAATTCACATTACAGTAGCAAGAAAAGTAACACAGCCTACGATGTGTTTAAAATCTAAACTTTTTTTCTTTTTAATATTCTTTTACGCATGATTTTCCAGAATCACAGCAGGAATATAAAGAATGAGGACTAATACCATGTAATTATATCAAATAAATATATACCATGCTTCTTCTACGTGGCATTCAGTATTTCCTGAAAGCCTGAAAGGGTTAAAACTAGTCCTTTAGCATAAATCCTAGTTTAGCATTTAATAACATTGTGATATATAGAATCTTTCCTTCTTTTTCTGAATTTCTATAAATGCAATATTTACAACTATTTTGCAAGAGTAAGCACCAATGTTCCTGATTAAATTTTAAAACATCGTCCAGATAATATACAAGTTTATTAAGTTAGATAGCAAATGGCAGAATTTTCTAAGGCAATTACTTCATAAAAAGAGCTTGTTCTCAAATACATTCATTCTGAGGCTGCCATTTATCCACAAAATAAGTCATAGTATTTGCAGACATATGTTAATATCTGGGGAATTAAATAAAGATTTTCATTAATTACTCTTAGTAATTCAACAGAATTTAAGGCGAAAAAGGCATGAGTGCTCTGTCCCTCACACCTGTAGAGCATCTTGTGTTATCATCTCTTCTTTAAGGCAGGGACTGAGCACAATGTCACAGCACAAGTGACATTTCTTGACCTCCTTTCTTATGAAGACAGAATGCACAACACTCATTTGAGAATAGAGAACAGATGAGATATAGATGTGGTTCATTTTACAAGCTCCTTTAAATGTATGCGGAAAGATTTTTTCATTAGATAGAATCGGGGTATTAAAGTCTAAATGTAAGACTTCCCAAGGCATTTCCTCTTATTAGATTATTGCTTTTATTTTCCTGCTAATTCAATAAAAGCCTTTGTTTATTTTTACTTTTTTTTTACTTCTGGGACAGATTTTCCTCATTGAAGAAGGATTAAGAGTTGTCAGTCTAGGCACTAATGTGATATATGTTCAAAAAATCACAAGCATTTAATATTTGAAAAGTTGCCTTTCTTATAGTTTATTTATTTTAACATGATACTATGTCAAAATAGAAACTTCTACATCTATCATATTCAGCATGCATCAAGAATTGCAAATAATGGATGTGTTGAGACAATCTGGCAAGACAACTGTGAAGAGTATTTTAATAAATACTCTTAAATTACTTCCACTAAGAAGTACCTTTTAACAAGAGAGAGACTTGAAAAGCAAGGACTTGCAAAAAAAAGGTAAAATTCAAAATATATTTTGAGATACATTGGGATACATTGAGATACAAGAAAATTTTTGTGTAAAGTTACTCCTTTTGCTGCCTTTTTTTGTTTAATCCCTCATTTTGGCATTGAAGAATAGAAGAGGAAAAATTGGTACACACCTAAACAAAGCTTCATGTTTTTATTGATAATTATTACTAGATCTTTTGCCTAATTAAAATATTTTATATTATCAAATGCTTTTCATTGCACAGAATATTGATTTTTTAACATAGGCTTTTTGCATGGAAAAAGGTCTACCCTCCAACTAAAGAAATAATGATGAGACTTATGAATGAAAAAATATGTTGTTTTTTCCAATGTTTATGAATTCATTACAGCATGCTATTCCTTCAGATATAAGAAATACCAAGAAATCAAGTGTTATCAAGATTAACTACTAAAACATTAGACCTAGGTTTTATGGAATATTTTTACATACTCACTACCATGGTGGTAGTTTCACAGACAAACAAGCAAAGAGGAACGAAGGTCAAAGAAAATTCTGCAATGTATTTGTCAAAACCCGGGAAATGACTAAAGGACTTGGGAATCCTGGCCCACAGCCCAATACTTATGACCACAAAATAAATACTGCACTCTAATATATCCAATCTAGCCAAAGTGTTTTAGTCTACATGACAGGGCTACCCAGAGCTGACAGGATATTAATTCTAAAATTGATCCCCATTGGTTTTTAGGCAACTTTATATTAATCCTCCTGCAAGCCACGCAATGCACAATTTTCATCCTACATTTACTTTTCATCATGTGCAAATTATTTCCTATTAAAGCAGTTATGGTGCTATCTGATAGGGTTTTGGGAGGTTTCCATAGTTCAGCGCTGCTGCCGATAGTGAGGACCCCTCTCTAAATAATCATCCTTAATCTCTTTAAATGAGAGGAGAGAGAGAGAAGGTGGTGATGGCAAGTGTGGGCCAGGCTGTGAGCACAGCAGGTGGGCAGAGGCTCTCAGTGCCAGGCTCTCAGTATCTCCCCACAGGCCGGCAAGGAGAACCCACTCCCACAGCTGTGTTGGCTTCACTGCTTACTGACCCCCTGCTGAAAGCCCACACCCCATGGAAAATGAGTAATAAAAAATTATGATGCTAAAATGAATTTGGCTCATCCTGAACTCTCCATAATAAAATCAGAGGTGCACCTAGAGTTCTGCACATTGTAAGATTATTACTCAAATGTTTACTTTTTTTTTTGTTGAAGTGAGAGGAAGAATCAAATCCAAATTAATTAAGCTTCATGTAAGACTGGCATTGGTAGATACAGTTAATTTTCATCTTCTACCAAAGAGATTAGAGTTCATACCTCAAAGGTAATTGAAAGCCCATATTTGAAAGGAAATAATTCCCTTAGGTTCAGAAGCAGGATTTACTTAACCTACAATGAATGAAGGAGTGGTGCAGTGAGTTTAGCTAATATAACAGCTTTATGCTCTTCAGATATTTTTTCACTGAAATTTCCCTCCTGCTTCCTGTGTTTGACATTTTAAGGAGTACATTTAGTTGAGTTTTTCAATGAGTCTCTATGGTAACAGTAAAAATGCCCAATCAAAATACTTTACCTCCTCTGCCTTCTTGCCTGTTCACCCAGCAGAAGCTGCAAAGTGGAGAAGTGAGAATCACTGGTCCTTTCAAGTGTAATGGGAATGTATTATAAAGTAGGAAGAAATAATCTGTAGATTTCAAGACTACCAATGATCACACTAAATAGAGAAAGAAGTAATCATTTGTCAAGTAGCAGCTCCAGCATCAAATAATTTTAGCTTCAAAATTAAATCTTTTTTTTATATAAAACTGAATAATTGATACTTTGTTTTGTATTAAATCTAAGAATTGTTCTTTCAGTTTATCAGCCAACACTGGGCTTTACTGGAGTACAACAGCAGGTGCAATATATTCATAAAGTATTTTACTATAAGTAAACGCAAAATGCCACTTTTCTGGCAATGTGTATACATTTTTCTGGAAATGTAATAATCACCAACTCCATTTTCGCCCATGTAAAATAAAGGCATGTTAATAGATTGCTTGAATTAAAAAAAAAAAATGGAGGAAGGAAGAAAATTTACACAGGATTAAACCTTTGTGTCAGGAAATCATGGTAGCCTACTGAAATCTATTGAAGGGACATTAGCGAACAGATATTGTTGTAGCAAGAATGGCTTTTCCATCTATTACTGCTTCTTTCAAGAGATACCAGAGGCTCAGCTGAGATCCCTGAAAATGTAACTGAGCCAGTGTACTGCCATTTCCCCTAGAAACTGTTTAGCTGTATAAGATATATTTTAGGAAGCTATTCAGTGTGCCGTGGGACACCTCCCTCACCATTGTCGGAGCAGTGGTGCCAGGCTGGAGGTTGCCAGGGTTTGCCCGCCAGGAAAGCCCTCAGGGGCCACATCCTTGCCAGCCCAGCGTGGCAGGCTGGGAGCTGGACCCGATCACAGGGCTGCTGCAAGGCCCTGCTTGTGCCGCCTGGTCACGGCAGCCTGCTCTGCACAAAGAGCCAGGCAGAACACAAGCACATCTATTTCACTGTTCTAATCAACCCTGAGCAAGCTCTAACGTGGTTATTCATAGCTTAACCTTTTGAAGATCATCCATCATTAATAAAAAGTGATATGTTCATAAAAATGCAGTCATAATTAATAGTCTTTCCAGCAATGCAGAAACAAACTGCAACGTTTTAGTGTGATTAAGAAAACTTTTCTCTGGCATTTGGTACTCAGTGGGCAACCTCCAGCTTCTCATTGGTTTCTAATGAACCCTGGCCATTTTGTTTAAATCAGCTGAGGATCTCCTTGGAAGTGGATAACTACAGTTCCTTAGGAGGTAAGTAAATTAATTAACCATGAACAGGTGCATTGTGTCCAAAACAGATTTAAGTCACTCATTCTGACTTTCTATTGTTTGCCCCTTTTCAGGAACAACTGAGTGGGACAAAGACAGGAAAGCCAAAAAAACTGCAGAAAAGATGGCATCTCAACTGCAGTGCTTGTGCTAGGTTTCTATTACCAAATAATTAGTGTTTGTCCAACTTTTAACCAGTAAGGTAGCTGGATTGAGTTTTGTTTAAAGGTAATGGTAAATGTAGCGAGAGAAATAACTCAGGGTATATTGCAAGTCCCAAGTATCTCCAATTCATAAATGCAACATCAAAAATGGATAGAACACATAGAAAAGTAAAACATATTCAATTATTTATGTGTGAAAAACTGGAATTCTGCATGCATTTAAAACAAACCTTGATATTTGCACAACATCATGACTTTCAGAAAAGCTCTGAAAGGGCTAAAACCAAAATTCAACTGGAAATTAAAATATAAATTAGTGTTGTATATTTAAAGAATGTGCTATTAAGAAAACTTCCCTGTCCAACCATCCAGGCACCCCTCTGGCAGTCACACTTAACCACCTGAGCTCAGACTGAGGCTCCTTCACTACGCACCCCACCCTCACACAGTCACACCGGGTTTCCTCACCAGATCAATCCCAGGTTCCCCCACAGCAGAATCTTAGATGTCCAGATGCTTCAAATAATTTAATCTTGCTGCAATAACAATAACAAAACAGCAGCTCAAGCTGGGTGCCTCTGAGGAGGGACCCCAAGCAAAGGAACCCGTGGGCTTTTATACTCACGCAGCCTAAGCAAGCAGAAGTCTGGGGTCATCAGCCCCGGCCGTGTGCATTCACCTGGCTGGGCCACAAGTCCCCGTGCCCTTTGTTAGGCAAAGGGTTGGCTGTTCACAGCCTCTTGCCCAGGGCTTTCTCCACCCAGAGCTCAATCTGCAGCTGGCACTGCATCTGGCAAACCAAGGTACCTGCCCCGAATGTATTCCTTAACTACAAAAAGCATCAAAGCTGACAAAAATTACAAGTAGTGCAGTTTCACTGAAGAGAAGCTGTAGATGAACAGCTGCACATGGTTCTCAGAATTTTTATTAAAAAGAACTTCACATGTATGTGAAGTCAAGCAGATAAGTGAAACATTTCCAAATACAGTAACAATTGATAAATTATATCAGAACTGAAAATTATTTCTGAATTCCAGTGAACTTGTTCTATGGTCACATCAGATGTTATTCGTGAGTTGTTACTACTGTACTGAATTTTTGATAAAAAATGCTGTTGCAAATTCAAGATCTAAAAAGTGGCTAGTACATATAGATCAAGACATAATGTAGTATGAGGAGGTAATGAAAGAGATAATCAAAGGCATGGTTATAATACAGAACTACAAAGAATTGATCATTCTCATTAGCTTTCAGAAGTTAATTTACATGCAAATGATTATTAAGACTTTCCAATGAAACCATGAATGTTTGTTTTTTGCTGTCTTCTTGCTTACTTTAATTACCCCATGAAAGGAAGTGTAAATCACAATCAAAATCAGTATAGTACATTTGTTATATAAATGCTTTTCCACATTGAAACTATTCAGATACAGGGAAGAGTGATGTAAAGGCCTTTTTCCTTCATTCTAGTCTGCCTTATTATAATGTTTTCACCCCAGCCAGCAGCTCAGTCCCTGTTCATTCTTCTTCAATGGAATGATGAGAGGATCAGAAGAGTCAAAGGGGGAAAACACAGTGCATTGAGATAAAGACAGCCTAATAGGTAAAGCAGACAGTGCAGTAACAAAAAAAGCAAAACAAGGGATTAATCCACTTCTCATGGGCTGGCAGGTGTTCAGCCATCCCCAGGAAAGCTGGGGTCCATCATGTGCAACCTGGGAAGACAAACAGCATCACTCGGAATGACCTTCCTCTTCTTTCTACATAGTCCAGCTTTTGTTTCTGAGAACATCATACAATCTGGGACATCCTTTGGTCAGTTGGGATCAGCTGTCCCAGTTCTGCCCCCTCCCATTTCCTTGTGCATCCTCAGCCTACACCCTAGCAGGGTGGGGTAGAGGCAGAAAAGACTTTGACTCTGTATGAGTGCTGCTCAGCAACAGCTAAAACTTCCTTGTGTTATCAAAATCATTAGTCCCGAAAAGCCAAAACACAGCCCCATACCAGCTACTGTGAAGAAAATTCTCTCTATCCCAGACAAAACCAACAAAGTCTCCATGCCTTGGGCCATATAATTTAATTCATATGCAAATCTTACACTATCTGATTGGATTGTCCATTCCTGCCCATATTTTTCCACATACCTTGCCACCCAGCCTGCGCATTGGGGCATATCACTGTGTGATTCCCCTGAAATAGTGTGATAACTTTTGGAAAAGCCAGGAACAGATTTTTGAGACACATCACATATAAACATTCTGATTACTCAGGTATGTTCAAGGTCATGGAGAGCCATTCCAACAAGACAGAAGGCATCTACTTCACAGAAGACAGGGAAGGTACCAGTCTTTGTTTTCTCCACAAATTGGCTCTTGGAGGAGAAGAGAGGTAAAGTGTAATTGCTAATTTTTTCACACAGCACTTGGACAACAGCACGGCAGATAACAATTATCAAATATGATAAAGACCTCAAGATTCTCAAAAATGCTTTAAGAGGTTCTTTCTGCCTAAACAAAGGAAACATACATAGAGGCCACATATGGCTAGTCATTTTTACATGAAAGAAAAAAAAAATAGTAACCCCAAGGCATCTATTCCAATACCTCTAATACTATTCTGTCCCATGATGGGAAAAATGAAAAAATAAGTGACACGATGACAAGAAACCTGAGAATCAATGTTATACCATTTAAAATTAAAAATTCCTAGTCATGTGCCCCTGGCTAAACTGTGTATCTGTCATAGATACATAACATCTTAACATACCTGAGATATAAAATTTATTTTTTGTCATAAATGAAGATTAAAGGTAATAATTTCCTCTATAATCAGATTAAAAATTCTGTCTTTGAGTCACTCTATCTCAAGGTTAAATATACTTTGTAATACAAGACAATGGATTGATCTGTATTTCCTGTTGGTAGAGTACTGCTCCTGTGGTCTTAACAAAGAAAAAATTGAACACAGACTTGCTTTGACAGTTTTTGACAAAAACAGAGACATAGGAAAGTGCATGAAATTTGGGAGCTTTGTTGTTGTTGCTTTTAAACTGCCAGTGTTCACAGCCTTCCCAAGTCAATTTGTCTCTTAAATTCTCAGCTTGTGCCATAGATGAGGTCAAGAACCAAGTGGAGGCATTCATAATCTTCTAAATTAAATGACCATCTCGGCAAGAGTTCCCACTCCTTTAGCAGCATGCATTTAAGGGATTACTGAAGCCTTACTGCAGTAGACAAGGAAAGTCTAGGTATCAACTCAATAGCAGAATCCTATGGAAATGGCAGTTTCAGCAATAAGCCATATGGGTCACAAATGAGGTAAGTAAACTCAGAAAATCCTTTCAAGGCAAGTATTTCCCTCAGCACTCTCCTACAGATTCTGAAACTGAGATTAGTGAAATGGTGTATTTTACTGAATCCCTAGAGTGTCATAATTTAATAGTATTTCACAGCTATAGTACATCATCACATTACATTACACTCTCCCTGTCACCATACAAACTACAATACCATGAAGTGATAACACAGTGTAATGAGACATACAATACAGTGTAATGTGATATACAAGAAAGTCAATGCAGCATATCTCAAAAATTACCTCCATTTAAAGGGAAACTTAATACATATTTCATATAAATGTACAGGTCATTCATTTTGTCCATTTTTTAGATGTGTTTAATCACTGTGCATCTTGATACTTCCTTAGAGAAATTTAATATTATAGTCAGAAGCAATCATATTTTACTAAGAAAGCTGAACTCATAAAATGGAAACCATTTTCTATGCAACTTTCTGAAAGGACTTTAAAAGTCTTCAAAAAAAATGCTTTTACAGGAAAAGAGCTTGAGCAATCTTATAGGATCCTCATGCCTCTGAGAGGTGGTATTGATTGCAATTAACATTGTCTACAGAATTAAAAATCAAGTTGGTTGGTGCTGGCTTCCTCCACACACGTGCACACTAATATCCTTATACCTTGGCTATTCCATGAGTACCTTCATGGATAAATATCTAATCTTTCCTAACTGCTGTTGAGATGTGAGTTAGGGAATTTCTGCCTTTGCAACAGGAAAAAGTGGTCAAAATCTAGTAATAAAACCTCTCAAGAAAAAGCTAATAAGGACAAACTTAGATGCAGATAGATTTAAGTACACATTATGAGTCTCTTCAAAGAAAAAACATTCTAGTATAAGCTAATTAGAGGAATATTGCACTAAGATTACATTTATATGGGAGAACAGTTATTACTTAAAAGGAAGCCTAGATGAGAGCCCACACAAAACACACTTCTCAGATATCCCCAGCAGATGGGTAAAGTAGCTGATTTTTGTGTGTGTGTGTGTGTCAAAATTAATACTTTGTATTGTCAATTCTTTAAATGTGTAGTAAGATTGCCCGGCTAGCCTAAAGAAGCTGATTTTCTCTCACAACCCTCTGCATTTATCTGGAGCTGTGTCAATCTGCAGCATACCCTCTTCCAGCTTAAAAAGCTAGGTGTTTTTCACCTTCTGTCTGCTGAGAAAGGAAGATATAAATAGCTAACAGGAGAGAAAACTGTGTACCAAATCACCCTACAGCCACCTCCCACTTTCACACATGTGAAGAGATTTCTTTCAGCATGTTTCAGAGAGGATTGTAGGGTCAGCAGTGGGACAGCAGGAAATGGAACTTTGACTAGGAAACTGTTCTGTGTCTGTCAAAAAATCATTTAACATTAGTATTACAATACAGATTAAGTTAGAATATATTTCAGGAAAAAAATAACAAATATGCATCCAGTCTTCCACCTCTGTAAAATAAGTATTCAGTGTCCTTGAACACACAAAGTAATCTTTTCATAGCATTTTCACATTTTAACTCATTCTTTTAACAGGTCCTAAGTATATGTTTTACTAATTTGCAATCATGATATGATTTTCTAATTCTTATTGTTCTACAGAACTTGTATAAGAGCCATTAAATTTGAACCACATTTTTTGAATCTTGCTGAGATGTATTAATTTAGGATTATTACTGTCAAGAGTGAAATAATCTCCTAAAAATGCTGCTTCACATCACAAAACTTCACAATTGAACTGGCATTCTATTATATCAAACTAGTAAAGTTATCTGCCATTTAAAATAATCAGTAATAATGGCTGTTTATATGGAATGTAAAGATGCCTGTTCTCAATTGAAACAACCTCAAAACCTCAACTTGTCCCACGCTAGAAAATTCAGTGTTTATGAATAGTATTCTCTTCTTTACTAATAATTTTTCAAAAGCCTGAAAGACGATGTTTTTTCAAAAAATCCATGTGCAGAAAAAGTTTTGATCAATTCATGTACAGTCATTAGTGGGGTGAGTGGTTTGCCTGACTATCTTTTTCCTTTTTCCTTCATAGAATTAAAGCTGGTAGCTTACTTAAATGTAATTATTTGCATATTCAGGCATTCACATTAAAATATATTGAGGTGGACAACTACAGAAAACAGAATTCACCCAGAGGCTTGTGCTGCTCCAGGACTCACTCATGTGATGCAGATTTCACAGCTACTGGTGTGTAAATGTGAAAAAGAGGTCCTCTAAGACATCATGACTTTAACATAAGATTTGAAAATAAAAATAATATTCTTAAAGTAAGATATATTAACTATTTTCAACACTATTAAATGAACTAAAGCTTGGAAATGTTGCAGTGTATACAAATAATTGCATTTCCAACAAATGTACAAGAATATTGTTAATTCATCAGAAGAGCTAAGGAGGTAATTACATTTGCAAATTAATAATTTCAAAATTTTACTACCATAGTCTAGAAGAGTCCCTTTTCCGCACTTGAAATCCATTGCCTAAATCTCCTTAGTTATCCTAGATGAAAAGGCTGTACATTTTTCCCCATTCTGGCAAGACCTCTAACACCCTCTTGAAACAGAAAAAGGAGTTTTTTAGCTTTAGCTCTCCTTTATATCTCACACAGGATTAATCCTCAGAGATGAGCGTGGCCAAAGGCACAAGATAGAAAGCATAGTTATTACTTTGGCAGGTTGTTAAAGTCTTTTATTTGGAATCTAACATTGTCTTTGTTGTTCAGCATTCTTGTAGTATTTGTTCCATTCCAGTTTCCTGGCATATAGCCCTTTTGTAAGCACTTCAGAGGCTAGTGCCTGTGCTTAAAAAGGCCATTTTATGTTTGCAATATGATCTTTCTGCCTAGAGTCATGCTAGGAAGAGGAATGAGATATGCTGCAAAATTCTGATGCCTGTTTTCATTCTTCTCTGTACCCATGTAGTTGTGAGGGCTTTGCTCTACACATTCGTCTCCCCTGCAGAAACTCCCAGTATCTTTCCCTAAGACAACCTAGGAGACCTGAGAGAACTGAGAATATGGGAGAGCCAAGATACTGAAGCAGAAAAAGAGATGAAGCATAAGACTGCAAAAATATAATTACATTATTAATAGCACATTTTCTTCTATAGTGGTAAAAACCCCATTGAAGCTTTTAGATCTGCATCTTTTCCAGCTTGTTCCATTTTGTCCAACCTTTCAAATATTAACTTCATACTTTTGTTCAGACTTACAGTCTTTGTTCTCCAACATGCTAAGAGAGAAAGAAGTTATGAATTGTTTTTATTTGTAAGAAGTTATGTAATGACCTCTACTGTGGATGTTCAAGTCCTGGAATATGATAGTAAAATAACATGAACAATGAAAGAGCAATCAGGTGCATTATTCCTTGGGTTACACAAAGTTTTTCTTATCCATTCAGTGCAGCATCTCAGTCCCTACTTTTAGATTAATACAGTTTCATTAACTTCTCTTTACTGTACTCCCTTCCATGGACGTCCTAAAAGCCTCCTGGCGATGTGTAAACAGAAATCTTCATTTAGAAAAGAAATCTTCATTCATAAACCATTATTTATTTCCAGAACTTATATAAAACAAAGATATTCTTTTGTAAGCTGCAGTCTTTTATCAGGGTGAATGACAGCAGATTTGAAAAGAGCAGAACATATCTTTGTTTGCCTGTCCATAGCTGAAGTAATGGCATAGAGCACTAAACCAACGTCTCTTAAGACACCAAATAAATTTTCTTTCAGGATTAATGGTCCACTGCTAGTGTGAAAGAGATTAAAACTAGAACCAAAGAGACAAGAGAGTCCAGGGCTGCCCCATGGTTCATTTCTATGGAATTTGTTAGTGAGCAGAGCCAAGAAGTCAAGCATTTGGGTAAACAGTTCAACGTGAAATTGCTTACTGAATGCTGTCAGACATTATGGTCAAATGCATCTGCTGCACAGTTAGGCAGTAGATAGAGTGATTTAGCACTGCATACAAATGACTGGGATTCTGTGTGCTGGTACCAACTAAAAGGCTGGCAGCCATAAGGTTGCCAGTCACCGTGTGTCACTTCTTCATTTACATCACATTGGTATTCAGACAGTGGCAAGCAACCCCAAAAGTGAATTTATTGCTACCAGAAAGTCAATATTTTACAATAACTGTAGGAATTCTGAAGCACTAATTTAAAAGACTACACAGAGCAAACCATTTACTGTTTTATACACATGTATATTGCTGCTCATTGCCACGGATACTGAAATTTAGAGTAGTCCTGTGAAGCTCTTAATTTCAGACACTTGGTCTTTTACAAAGAAAACTGCCAATATTTGGTTTAACTAGTAAAACTAAGTTTTTAGAGACCTCCTTGACTTTCCTAGAACAATTATGTATTGTACATGGTTCATTTGTCTCTCACTTTTTAATTTTCTTGAAACAACATTTCATTAGGTTTTTTGCCCTGAAATGTGACATCAAGGCTGTCAAATCAAACCACCCTATTTCCTTTGGAAATATCAGTCCTGCAAAGAACTATCCTTCTGAAAAATAAAAGCAAGTTGAACCAACAA